>NC_135511.1:3686599-3906599 GCF_051989575.1 Stigmatopora nigra | reverse complement strand
GCAATAATTCATGCGATGCAATAAACATTCATGTTAATTCATCTTCAACATTGCTGGAGCCTAACTAAGCTACTAAGTTCAGGAAGAGGCAACCTAAACTGGTTGCCAGTCACTTGCAGGGAACACAAGAAGAGAGACAAACCATTCACACTCACAATCTCACCAGCACACAAAGTTCACCATTCTTTATATCAAGTTGATTCATTATTTCAACACAGACCATGAAATATGCTGTCAAATCCCACCTGTGGCTAGAAAGCGATGCGCCGCAAGCAGCAACTGAGGTGAAACCTTCACCTTGGATTCGCTCTCATGCTTGAATGCCGAGAAGTCCCTTTTATTTTTGTTGGGCGCCACCTTCTTCCTGGTGCGGTTGTCGGCTGGGAAAACAAACACCCCCGAAACATTAGTGACACAGAATTAAGAAATGCCAAAAAAGTTAATAGGTAACTCACTATACTGGTCTGACTCGTCCAGAATCTCCGATTTGATGATCTCCTCAATAACGTCCTCTAGCGTGACGAGGCCCAGAACCTCATAAAAGGGGTCACCCTCGCCCTCGTTGTTCACCTTCTGCACGATGGCCAGATGGGATTTGCCTAAAGAAAACATAACTTTTGCTCAAGCAAACATTTGAATTGGAATGTTCTTCAGCTCTTTGTTTAAAAGATGGCACGTTTCGTCAACAATAGCTCATAAATATGTCACTTATGGACAAAAGATGGTGTTGTTTGTCTTAAGTTTTACGTGGAATGAACACTGGCTGGCAATGACCGTGGTAGAACCGGAGTAAAATGAACTATTTTTAAATTGAACACAAACACGATTCACATAACTGTAATCCTTCACCACTTCAGAACATCACTTTTTTTTCATCTTAAGTATATAAAAATGTTAATAAAAAAAGTCAAAATTCACGCTAAAACTCAACTAGAAGACAGGAGATGAAGTCAGGGCACAACTTCTTCTTTGCCACTGAAATGAGTGGCACTCGGCGCAGAGGAAGAAGCAAAATCTCACCATAGAAGAATAACGCGTCAAATTATACAAACAGCAGACAAGGGCGTCATCTTGCCTATTCTTTCATCTTCTTCAGATTATATTTTGCATCATGCAGAAAAAGACTACACCGAGCCTATTTTCAGAATTGTTTGGATTTTTAAACACCTAAGATTCATGCGTCATTCATCCAAGGCAGTGATCTCAAACCGGTCCTCAAAAGGCCGCAGTGGGTGCGGGTTTTCATTCCAACTCAACGAGGATACCTTTTGCAAGTGCAATCAGTTAATTAGAGTCAGGTGCTGCTTATTTTAAAGACACCTGATTGGTTAAAATGTCGCCACTGGATCGGTTGGAACAAAAACCAGGACCCACTGCGGCCCTATGTGGAACCGGTTTGAGACCACTGATCTAAGGCATCATAAATGAATCAGCCGTGCGTTAAATCAAGAAGGAAGAACAAAACATTTGGAAGATGGCAAGGGTAACCTTTTCTATGGACAACATGCAAGTGGTAAACACGAGGAATAAACTCATAATTAAGATGGAGTATGCCCTATCGGTCTGGATCTCGGACTGTAAGGAGAAGATTCTTCTGGATACCTCCATGATTAGAACCAAAGCCAAGACCTTTAACGATAGCATAGCTCCAGACGAAGACAATGAAGATGAACCTCAGCCTCGTTCCAGTGCCGTGAGTGAGCCTCGTGGTTTTATTGCGAGAAAATGCTGGTTAGAAAAGTTAGCCAACTAGTAGTATATATGAATTTCGTATTAGCGATCGCCTCGCCATTCGCAATGACTAACAGAAAAAAAAGACACTGAAAAAAAGCAACGCTCTGCGTAGTGCTCGCATTAACATTACAAAGAGGGAGTTGCGACCAGAGACATTACACGAGGGAGATGTGGGGAGAGAGACAATGCCCAGGATGTTCTTATATACATACGTATGTCGGGGTGCTCGTATGTCGAGGTACCACTGTACAGCTTTCTCAACTTGTGACTGCAAAACTTTGTGCAGATAAAGAATGAGTTCATTGGTGTTGAATGGCTTTGGTGGGTGATATTCTATCTGAGGGATGTAGTTAGGTGTCAGTTCTTTAACGGAGTCTATAAAATAATCATTTAAAGTTGTTGCTATGTCCCTTGAATCAGGGATCGTTTTCTTCTTCAACTGTAGTACCTTTATTTCTCAGTGCATTAAGGTATTTACTACCAGTTTTAAAATATTTTTCCAAATCTCTTCACTGTTCCATTTCGCAGTACTAATATTTATAAACTAATTAGATTTTGCAGAGCTCATTTCATTGATGACTTTATTTCTGATAGAAGTACATGTCTGTCAGTAATCTTTCTTGTTTCAAGTGATATTTTTAGAGCATGGGCTAGTCCAGGGGTGGGCAAACTTTTCGGCTTGGGGGCCACATTGACTTTAAAAATTTGACAAATGGGCCGGCAAAAGATATGATACATATAAAACACTGCATCCGTTAACAGTACATATGAAACATCAACAGAAAAAAAGCACTAAAGTATTAACATACTCATCAATCATAATTAAAGTAAACAGTATAAAGTACAGAGTAAAGTAAAAAGGAATGTATTAAGAAATATTAAAATGTAATTTAAAAAAAGATAGAGGGGCTGTAAAACACGAAAAACAAAAGAGTGGACAGAACTACTGCCACCGGCTTCCGTGTGACGGCGCCATCTTGGGGAAAAAAACATTTGGACAACATCGGCGGGCCGGATTAAAAAGCCTAGTGAGCCGTATGTGGCCTGCGGGCCGTAGTTTGCCAATGTATGGGCTAGTCTGGATGGATTCATTTAACCATGAGATGCGATTCTTTTTTGATGGTTTTGCTTTAATTCTTCTTGTGATTGCAGAGACTTATCTTGGATATCAGTCATGAAAATATTACAGCTCCCACTTGCATGAGTTTGGTAGAGATAATCATTCCAATTGATATAGTTTAGGCAGCTGTGTCTGATTTGGGATCCCCCTTTTTGGTACTTTCATCTGCTCTGATATGAGTATCTATTTTTAGGAAGGTTTCTTGAGAAAAGGATGAGGTTAAGGCCTGATAGACCTCTGATCCTATTGAATTATATATTTTGGATCCACTCACAGTTGTTGCAAAATATCAGATCTGTGCATGTTTCAGAAGACAGTTAGTCTAGTGGGACCTTTGATCAGTTGTATCAATAATTAGTTAGTGATTTCAATGTGACCGATTTGATTTGTTGAGCCAGTTAATATTTAAATCTCCAAACAAGACTTCATTTCTCGTGTCACATTACATAAGAAGGATCCGAATCTCCGTATAATTAGAATGTATTATAGGCGGCTGGAGGTATATATGTTACATTTGTGGAGATACATTCAAGGTTGTGTATGCAAACCCATTCAATCTGTTTACAATTTAAGTGTTCCCTAACATAGAACACCAAACCCCCCCCCGACCAGGATTTCTCACATGGTCCCTAATTAAGATATTGTTGCTAGGTACTTGCACCCCAGCCATCGATGAAATTACATTTAGCCAGGTCTCTGGTAAGCGGTTCATAAGATGAATGAATGAATAAATCACAATTCCTGAGATGAGAGCATTCCTCATCTGCACATCGCACGCAGTACAAGGGAGATATTGTTCAGGCTTAAAAGGGAACCAACAGACTGGATTAAATTTTACGGTTATGCAACCTATCAATAGTACCTCGCCTTTCAGCAGCTAGATCGACATCAATGTTTTGAGCACCCCTGGCCTATTGCTCTGGTTGAGGTTTGCACTCTTCCAATGAATAATTCATGTACAATGCAAAACTTATACAGAATAAGTGTTCCAGTAAAACACACAATCGAGAGACTAGCAATATATCAACAATATTATTATTGTGTATGCGACTCTGTGAGGTATGAGTAAAATGGAGAAAAGACAGTAAATCCGATTTGAACGCGATTTTCACCTAAAGTTGGCAAATTTACACCGTGGCAGATTTTCGAATTTGGATTACAGTTTTTCAGAAAATCGATATTTGTACTAGGATGTCACATTTTTGAGGTAGGAAAAGTGCCACTTTGAGCCATTTTTTTTCGGTACTTGCGAAACTTTCAGATCAAAATCACTGTTTTGTAAAAGCACGAGGAGAACATTGCACGTGCATCATTTTCCAGGTCATCCGTCAGAATTGTATACATGTTTGCTGTGCTATACATGAAACTGAAATTTTCCTTTCACATCTAACCCATTTTTCACAAGAGAAATTTTATAGAGCAACAACTGTCTTTTGGTTCTAAACAAGCAGGTAGGACTGGTGAAGCCGGGGGCCCCTTCTTGTATCAACAATTCAGATGGTTTCTTTCCACATGACAATAAGCATTCAGGTGAAGTTAATGTGTCCTTACATATAGACTTTGACCTCCACACTAAAACAAATATACATGTCTTAGCACAATTACTCCTTTCTATAAATTTCCACTCAAGGTGAGAGTTGGATAAGATTCATAATTACAAAAGGAAGACAAAGTCAATTAAAATTTAAACCGTCTAAATATGGGTACAAGTTTACTTAAATATATAGTATATAAACACGTAAATAAATTAATGAAATACATTAAATGCATTAATAATGGCGACAACAAAAAACACGGTGACACAGCTCGAATGTCGATTTTTTTTGTAACTCAAATGAACATTTCCCATAGAATTTAACAAAAAAAATTAATTTGTTCCAACCCTCTGAAAAAAAAAGACCAAAAACAGGATATTGGATTGGAAAAGCATTTTTATTTGTTCTAATTCGCCATGTATTAACAAAGTAACAAATAACTAGTGGTTTAATACAACTAAAATAAGTTTATTATTGTTAAAATTAGACAGACGCAGTGGGGAGAGAGAGGCGGAGTGGGGAGGTGGCATTTTGCATGGCAACACGCTCGTAACATGACAAACAAATTGAAATGAACTTGGATTACGATGCAGACACACTCAAAAATAAGTTTAATCTAACCTTACACTAAACTTAAACCTAATTCTGTTTTAAATTTTGATACCTTCTCTCGGCCAGGTTCGCTCTATTTGCCCTGCCTCCACCCTGACTTTCAGATGCAACCTAGATGTTTGCTTTTGTATTCCCTTCAAAATATTCCCGAAATGATGCAGACGAATGTCCTCACAATAGGATATCGCACGACCACTTGCCAACGAGAAACAAAACACTTAAAAAAATGCAAAGCTTTACCCAGTGCTCGCAAAGACATTAAACAAGGGAGTTGCGACCAGAAAGACAGTGCCCATAATGATTTTTTATGAGCAGCCTCTCGCGTCCCCTGTATGATCGTGTATCAAAATTTGTCTCGTATCTCAAGATAAATATTTGCCCGAAATTTTACTCATATCTCAAATTACTCGTATGTCGGGGCACTCGTATGTCGAGCTACCACTATATACTACTTCCCGCTGGCAAGTGATCTTGCGTTATCTCATTGTGAAGACATTTGTGTGCATCATTTTTCGGAATATCTTGAAGCAAACAACCCTCGATAGGTTCCTTTTAAAAACTGCAGCTGAAAGTCAGGGTGGAGGCGGGGCAAATAGGGGCCAGAAAAAAGGTATAAACATTTAAAACAAAATTAGAATTAAGTTTAGTGTAAGGTAAGATTAAACTTATTTTTTAATGTGTCTGTACCATAATCCAAATGAATTAAAATGCGTTCGTTATTTTACGAGCCATGTAAAAAGTCTCCCTCTGTTGTTTTTCCATTCCAATATTCTGTATTTTGGTGTTGGAACAAATTAATTTTAGTTTTTAGTTCGTTTCGATGGGAAATTGATTTCAGATACGAGTAAATCGACATACAAGCTCAGTCTCGGAACGCATTAAGCTCGTGTCTCAAGTTACCACTGCACGTCAAAATATTAGAAAAAAATTAAAGATTCATACATTTATAGACTTTTAAACCATTGCTTTGATCGTTCAAATGAATTGGACACCCGTCAGCGTCAAAGTCAGCCAATGAGTTAATACGGTAGATTCTCAAAATCTTTTGACTTGGGTATTATCTGTCAAGAGTTGAAACTAAGGTGTGATATTTAAAATCCTCCCGTTGGCCAAAGAGTACTACACTGGCACACCCCAGCAATTTGGACACGCATTTTTGCCTTCAGACAAGGACGTTGCTCCAAGAACAGGCCTAGAGTTGTGAGCGTGTGTCAGCTGAGTCCACAAAGAAAGACCCAAAGTCACCCTCCTGCAGCTGATGCTGCTACTGTCCACGTCGGCCTCACTTTTTGGCCGGCAGCCCAAGCGTTTGTCACCAAACAAGAGCTGCCGACGCCTGGGGCATCACACGCAGACGCACAAGAACAAACATGCACAAGCATAGCAGTTGGTCTTGTATTTGGTAACACACGGGGCAATGTCTGATGATCAGTTGGGATTTAGGACTTCATAGGGCACTGATTGAACTCATTGACAGCCCTACACATTTAATCCATTTTGTCTATAAAGGCTGAATTCCACTCACCCATTCTAGTTGAAATTATTTGGATGTTAAGGACCATAAATGGCACTGAAATTTCAGCATTTGTAGCCAGTCTCTGGGTGTCAATTGTTTTCAATGCAAGCTGCAAGTAAAACTCATTATTTGATTTATTCATTTTCTGAACCGCTTTATTCTCACTAGGTCGCGGGGGGTGCTCGAGCCTATCTCAGCTGACTCCGGGCCAGAGGCGGGACACCCTGAATCGGTACGAGGGCACGAGGAAACGGAAAACCAATCAAACTCACACTCATAACTAGAGGAAATATAGAGTGTCCAATCAGCCTACCGTGTATGTTTTTGGAATGTGGGAGCAAACCAGAGTATCCAGAGAAAGCCCACGCAAGCCCGGGTAGAACATGCAAACTCCACACAGGTGGACCGACCTGAATTCAAAACCAGCACCCCGGAGCTGTAAGACCGACAGGCTAACCACTCAGCCCCTTGCTAGTAAAATAATACGAATAATTATTCTATTTGCCTTATTTGACATCAGATGGCTGAAACAAAATGTTGTATTTCTTGTATAATACAAGCAAGGTTGTAGCATTGTTGTTTCAATGTCTTAATATTAACTCAGTTGAAATTATTTTCGTTGTGTAAATAGTCCTACTCTTAGACATAAAATCTAAGATTTTCTTATCCCAAATGGGAGGTTGTAAGTTTGGTTGTTTTCATTGATTTGTGCAGGTTTCACGGTGCGACTGGGCTGAGAAGCCCTTAGTGGAGTTACCATGTATAAACACGTTACTTAATTTCTTTGTAACCAGAGGGTAACTGGCACCAATAAGCAGTCTGCACGTGCAATCACAAACTGCAGCCAAGATGATTCCATCATATCATTTCTATAGGTTTCATTTACCTTGTTGCCATAATGTGCTACATGGACCTTTTAGAAAACAGGGAAACGGAAAATCATTCTTCTAATGTTCTGGAGTTTTACAGACCCTCCATATCCTTGATGTCCACAAAGGGCCAACTATTGAATGATTAGCACATGGACACACCCATTTAAAAAAAAAAAAAAACAGTTAAATTTCAGGTGTGTCAGAGTATGAAAGTATATTTTTTGTAGTTTCCTAGAGTGTCACAAAGGGCATCAAGTAATCAAGTAACAGAAGTCAGGGTGTGTGAGTGTTCGTTGGTGTCATAGTACAAAGTTGACAGAGGACAAGCTGTCAGGACACATGACAAAGCGAGTGTCTTGGGAAATCATTCAACAAAAGAAAAAAAAAGTCCTACTACCAAACATACATACTCAACAAGCATTAGGTCAACAAAGACAACATAACCACAAGTATAAACCTGCTAAGCTATTGTGTACTAAACTATATATAAAAACATAAACAAACAAACATGTACATATACACATCAGTGGTGTGCCGTCAAGGCCTTCTCTGCTGGCCAAAGAAATATTTGAATCATATACTATATTTTGTCCATCAATACTTGTTAAATATTTCCAAATTGTCTGTTAGCTTCCTTTTATTGTTTCCCCTGGTTGCACTGCTTCCAGATGTGTTTTCACATTGAAGCATTTAACCAATCACATTCAGCCATTATTTGTTGCCAGGGTCAGAAATCTGCCTCAACGCCTTCCCAATCAGTTGTGCAGGCTCAGCTGCATTAAACAAGCGTCGATAAGACTGTTGCTTTAACCAATCAGAGTTCGATTTGGTGACACCAAGGCCTTCTCGCAGGCGTAGGGATACGTCATTGCCTTCTCGCAGTCGTAGAGAAACGTCATCGCTTTCACCAACTATGGTTAGTGGCTAGTGATAGAGTAGGTGGACCAAAGCCAAAGTGAGCCAGCCAGAGATCGCAAACTCCACCCGCAATGGCCGAAGGAGGCAAACAAATGGATTTGTTTGCAAATTTGCTCACAAAGCCATTTTCCAGACGGACTTTTACAGAAGAAAATGGACATCATTAAGAAAGGGCGATCAACTCCGAAGCTAACTCTGAAAACTTTCATTTTGGGGACACCATGAAAGCGCTGCATCCCCAAAGAAAGGAAATTATGCAGAACTTCTTTCTCTCATTGCTGAGAGAAACATGGATTTAAATTACCACCTGTCCACTAATAAAGTGTTTAGTGGCATGTTGGGCAAAATATAAAAGAACCTGATCACTGCTATTGCTGAAATGATGGAGGAAGAGATGAGAAGGGAAATAAAAGACGGTTTGTCTCTGTAATGGGGAATGAGTGTGCGTTGTGCTGATGGATTTAAAGCACATCTGGATGATTTTGAATTCTGTAGATTTTTGGTCACTTACTATTAATTTTATTGCATTTTTGGGTCACTTGTTAACATCTACTTATCATTGAAAAAAATATGATCGGACGCCTATCATCCTCAAAAGCGTAGATTTGTTTTAAAGTTATGTAATAATCAAATTGCTATCAATCATATTTGTGTATAAGCACCCAGTTAAATAAATAAATAAATATCTTTGAAATATTGGCCGCTGATGATTCTTAACGTATTTGACCCGCAAAAAAGATTTCTGCTTTAAAGAGTTAAACTTTGTAGCACATAATTTGTATTTTTTTTTTAAACCTAGGATAATAAAGCCTTAGGACAAAATTACAAAACAATCCTATGTAGGTTTTTTTTTGCTTCACACATTTAATGGAATTTTTGAGCATTCAGACATGCTTTTTTCAAGCAAGATTCTGGTGCACACTACCACCAACTCCATGACAGGATTCTGGACAATATTATTTGCCAGACGCGGACCAGATTTCAAGAACACGAAAGACTGATGTTTCTCTCCGTCCTCGACCCGAAGTAGTTTTGAGAATACCAGAAAACTTTGCCATATGCAGCCTTCTCCATCTTAACACAGAGCCACGCTACACTTTTCGATCTGCATCGGTCGGCTAAGAACAGTACTGATTGCAATATATGCCACAGAATATCTTACAGGAAAATCTCCCACTGATCTCCTTGACTTCCTTCAGCAGACAAATCTAAGTGAGAGCATGGGGCGGGTGTATACATTTGTGGGTTTGACGGTGACCATCCCCGTGTCCACTGCTTCTGTCGAACTGACATTTTTAGCCCGAAAACAGAATCAATACTTATGCCAGAAGTACAACAGGACGGACTCGACTGTCAGGATTAGCTTTGATGGTTATAGAAAATAACTTCTTGGTGGACCTGAAACGCACGTGTAATCTGTACCTCAGAGTAATTGAAATCTTCTTGAGAAAAGAAAGGACGATGTATTTTGTGTATAGATAAAAATAAATTTTGGTGACTAAAATATGTCTATTTTCCCAAATAATATTTCAATATTCTAGGTTATTATTGATTATTTTTATACGTGTTGCAGCTTCAGCTGCATTAAAGGTTTTATAGGTATAAAATACTTTGATGGTTGGATGGATTCAGACACAGCACTACTGAAGGCCTAAGTGCGAAATATACAGCCCGCCACTGATATACATACATACATACAGTTGTTGTCAAAAGTTTACATACACTTGTGAAGAATATGATGTCATGGCTCTCTTGCGTTTCCAGTTATTTCTACAACTCAGATTTTTCTCTGCTCGAGTGATTGGAACAGATACTTCTTTGTCACAAAAAACATTCATGAAGTTTGGTTCTTTTATGACTTTATTATGGGTGAACAGAAAAAAAGTGATCAAATCTGCCAGGTCACAAATATACATACAGCAGTGCTAATATTTGGTAACATGTCCCTTGGCCATTTTCACTTCAATTAGGCACTTTTAGTAGCCATCCACAAGCTTCTGGCAAGCTTCTGGTTGAATCTTTGACCACTCCTCTTGACAGAATTGATGTAGTTCAGTTAAATTTGATGGCTTTCTGACATGGACTTGTTTTTTCGGGCATTGTCCACAAGTTCTCACTGGGGTTTAGGTCAGGACTTTGGGAAGGCAATTCAAAAACCTTAATTCTAGCCTGATTTAGCCATTCCATTACCACTTTTGATGTGTGTTTGGGGTCATTGTCCTGTTGGAACACCCAACTGGACCCAATCTCAGGGCTGATGACTTTAGGTTATCTTGAATAATTTGAAGGTAATCCTCCTTTATTATCTCATTTACTCTCCGAAAAAGCACCAGTTCCATTGGCAGCAAACAGCCCCACAGCATAATAATACCACCACCGTGCTTGACGGTAGGCATGGTGTACTTGGGGTTAAAGGCCTCACCTTTTCTCCTCCAAATTGGGCATTGTGGCCAAACAGCTCGAATTTTGTTTCGTCTGACTACAGAACATTCCTCAAGAAGGTCTTTGTTGTCCATGTGGTAAACAGCAAACTTCAGTCTAGCCTTAAGGTGTCGCTGTTGGAGCAAGGGCTTCCTTTTTGCACGACAGCCTCTTAGTCCATGAAGATGCAAAACAAGCTTGACTGTGGACACCGACATCTGTGTTCCAGCAGCTTCTAATTCTTGGCAGATCTGCTTTTTGGTGATTCTCAGTTGAATCTTCACCCTCCTGACCAATTTTCTCTCAACAGCAGGTGATAGCTTGCGTTTTCTTCCTGATTGTGGCAGTTACAAAACAGTGGCATGCACTTCATACTTACAAAAAAATATTTGCACTGTTGCTCTTGGGACCTGAGGCTGCTTTAAAATGGCTCCAAGTGACTTTCCTGACTTGTTCAAGTCAAGGATTCGCTTTTTCAGATCCATGCTGAGCTCCTTTGACTTTCCCCATTGTAGCATTTGTGGGCATTTGCATTCAATGAGCCCAATTTAAATGGCCTGAGTGAAGTCACCAGCTGTAGTCACTCATAATCACTCAAGTTAAGAGGCCATGCTATGAAGCTCATTTCACTGACAACTTTCTAAGTCACCAAAATTGCTCATTCGTCTTTCTGTATGTATATTGTTGACCCAGCAGATTTGATCACTTTTACTGTTAACCCATAATAAAGTCATAAAAGAATCAAACTTCATGAATGTTTTTTGTGACAAAGAAATATCGGTTCCAATCACTCTATCAGAGAAAAATCTGAGTTGTAGAAATAACTGGAAACTCAAGAGAGCGATGACATTGTTCTTCACAAGTGTTTGTAAACTGATCACAACTGTATATTTACATGTACATACAATTAACAGTGCAATAATATTTGGCACAATATGATTAGTCATCTACCATCATAAAATAATCAACTACAGACTTATCCTTGGTGAATACGATTTTTTTTATGAAGAGAAATTGTTAACCAAATGAGCCAATAGCTATGCCTGGAAAAATATATTTTTGTGTTTGCACAGGATCATAAAGTCAAACAGCTGAGGGATATCATGTGAAAGTCTGCTGGCGCTCTCTTTAAAAAGCTTTCACTTGCTTTTGTGTCAGTGTTTTCACAACGACACCCGCTGACTTTAAGGCGCTTTATACCACCACAAGCTGTTTCTGGGATGATATTACCCCATTTGACTGTCAAAACCTAAAGATTAGAACCACACTGAACTTGCATGATTGATTATATTTCAGTTTCATTGACAGCAATAGACAAGCATTTTTCCTTTTTATATAAATAGCATGACCTTTCATTAAACGTCCACATCTCCCACTGGTACTTCCTACTAGCGCCATTAAGATTTCATTACAGCTAACAGTGGGGTGTCACCATCTCAGAAGGTCACCTGGCTGTTTTCAACTCTTAAGCAAACGCTTTTGTATTGGACAATGTCACCGTGGTAACTGATGCCAAGCGGCGGTGAGTGGAATTCAAGATTCCAGCGGGGAGACCAGGCCACTGTTCTGTGACGTGGCATTTTTACTGTATATTAACTCTTTCAAGGAGATTGGTTAGCACGTCTGCCTCACTGTTTGGAGTTTGCATGTTCTCCAAAGGATTGCATGGGTTTCCTTCGGTTACTCCGGTTTCCTCTCAGATCCCAAATAACATGCAGGGTAGGCTGGTTGAACACTCTAAATTGCCCTTAGGTATGAGTGTGGGTATGGATGGTTGTCTCCTTGTGGCCTGCGATTGGCCGGCCACCGATTTAGGGTGTCCCCTGCCTGGTGCCTATGGTTAGCTGGGATTAACTCCAGCACCGCCTGAACATTGTGAGGATAAGTGGTTCAGAAAATTATCTTTCAGGATCATTGACTGTGATTGACGTCCAATCATGTGGCGTCCAACAATCCTTATGCAGTCAAACCTCGACCTGCGACCGATTTTAAGGGAGATCCAAGTTGTCCAACGGGCAAGACAAAGAGGAAGTGCACATGTGTGAACAGAGAAGTAAAAGAAGGAAGTGGCGAAAAAGCTTTGATTTGTGTGTGCTTGTGTGTCCTCCTTGAGAATATGATTTTTTGGACTACTGTTTTTTACTTTACTTAACAGTAGTGTTGGATGATTGAACGATATGTATTGGTATAACGTGGTTATTCATGTTAAGGCTGGATCCTCAACAATAATCTTCATATAGAGGAAGCATCAGGCAATGTAGTAGTTTTTGACTCCCGGCCGATGGAGGTTATCTGAGGGAGACTACCCGAACACTTCTCAAAATGGCCGCCACCCGCCTGTTTGTCGGCTCTCTACCTTTTCCTACCGATAGTTTCCCCTTGTTCACCTGCGTTTCAACATGAATAGATTTTGCATGCTTGTTGTTCATTTTCTCTCATTTTTGTGTTTCTCACATCATTCATCCAAAATTGGGACATTTTGAACAATTTTAAAGGGTTCAATTGCTAGTTGAGTGAGAACCGTGGAACCAATTAGGTGTTATCATGCTTCTAATGAAAAATACGTTTATTTTTAGTAGATTTATATAGTGGAGGGGTGACAGCGGACAAAAGTTCTGTTTATTTGCTGCCCACCCTCCGACCTTAAATGGATTTGACAACGGCCTCAGTCAATAACAGCCAATGAGTTAAGTGCTTGATCAAGCAATGACCTTAATTTCAAGTAAGCAAACTGTAATAAAATTATTTTAAAGATTTTTTTAAGACACTTCATATTGGTACAATTCCATAGAGTTGGGTATCAGAAATGGTATTTGAGACAAAACTATGGTATTGCAGAGCTGCCAACTTCTGACGACCCCATTTCAGGAGTACCCTTGCCCCATTACCGGAGTTTATCTAGACTCTATATATAATGTTATTCCCTCTAGATTCTAGAGGGAATAACATTCACGCAAAATCAATATGCGCTGAAGTCGCACAAGATGAATCATTCATCAGAACTTGTAACTCGGATGATTCACAATGCACTCGTCCCCAAATTCGGTTTACAGTGCAGTTGAATCAAGATGGAGGAAGCTGTACTTTTGGTTCTTTTCTGAAATGGTTGCTTAAAAAACTTAAGTGACAACGATTTGGGATTCCTGAAGTTCAGAGAGGTTGTCCGGAATCCCGGAGTTTGCGTTGCATTCCCGGGTAACCTCCTGAAATTCCGAAGTAGTTGGCAGCTCTGGCATTGGTATTACACTAACTGTAATATGAATTCGAATTCAGAGATGGACTGACCTTTCTTGAATTCCTCCAACATTGAATCCAGCTTGGTGTCATGGAAGACAAAATGCACGGGACGGTTGTAGAACTTAGTGATGATCTTGAGCGTGGTGCAGTCATCTGGGTCAACAAAGGCCAGGTCCTTGACAAAAAGCACGTCCACAATGTTGGAGCGCTCGCCCTCGTAGACAGGAATGCGCGTGTAGCCACTCTCCATGATCTCCGACATTGTGTTGAAGTCCAGCACGGCGTCGCTGTGGATCATGAAACAGTTCCCCAAGGGCGTCATCACGTCCTCCACCGTCTTGGTGCGCAGCTCCAGCGCTCCCTGAATCATGTTGAGCTCTTCCTTCACCAGGTCGTTATACGGCTCAGTCACCTTCAACATCTCAACCAACTTCTCGCGGTTGTAGACGGTGCCGATCTCCTGACCTAGCACGCAGTCTAAGAGCTTGCTGATAGGCCACGACAGCGGAAAGGTGAGAAGCATGAAGAGCTTGGTGACAAGGATGGTGTTGGCGCCGACCGCCAGGCCATGGCGCGAGCATAGCGCCTGTGGCACAATCTCGCCAAAGATGACGATGCCAATCGTGGAGGCTACCACTGCACCCACACCTGACTTGGTCAGGTCGTCCAGCAGGATGGTGAGAGTAGTGTTGACCAGCACGTTGCCCAGCAGAAGCGAGCACAGCAGGTAGTTGCCCTTGCGGCGGATGGGTTCGATTTTGCGGGCGTACTTTTTCTCTTTCTCCGTGCCGCAGCTCTGCACGATGCGCAGCTCCATAGGGTCCAGGGCCATTAGGCCCAAGTTCAGCCCACTGAACATCCCCGACAGTACCAGGAGGAAGGAGATGAGGATCACCTAAAGGGGAGGTAATTCCACAAGGACAAATGCTTGAATAGACATTTTGAGTAGCATCGGAACGAGTAATGTGGCAATATTTACAGTAGTACCTCAACATACGAGTGCCTCGACATACGAGCCATTTGAGATACGAGTACAATTTTGAGCAAATATTAATCTTGAGATACGAGACACATTTTGAAACACGAGCAGACAGCCGACGCAAGAGGCTGCTCATAAGAACATCATGGGCACGGTCTGTCTACCCGCAATTCCCTCGTGTAACGTCTGTACTTGCATTGAGCGGAGCGTTGCACATTTTTCCCCATTAGCTAGTGCGAATGGCGTAGATTGTTCGCTACTACTTCGTAAGTTGGCATGTGGTCGTGCGTTATCTTATTGTGAGGACATTTGTGTGCATCTATTAATGATATCAAACATGAAGATAATGCAGAAATTGCATTGATCCAAATTATTCGGGATATCAAACATGAAGACAATGCAGACATGGCATTTATTCAAATTATTCGGTGAATTGTACCTGGCAACCTTCCCTAGGACTGAAGAGACATGGAGTGTTTTCAGTGCACGGAAGACATTCCTTGTTTTTGTTCTAAGTGGGTGAAATATGCTTTAGCGGGAGGCATATTAATGACTATTGGAATATCACGGATTGCAGTAGCGTCAAGCTATTGACGTCAAACAAATGTCGTTAACTTATTTCTTTTGAGAATGATTATTGGTGATAGGACAGCAATAGGTGGTGAGCTGCCAAGAAGCCCAGACTTGGGATGGCGGTCTTCACCAGTCATGAAAATTGCAGACGACTGATTTCTGATGTGTGAGCGTGAATTGTTGTGTCTTTTTGTGTTTTTGATTGGCTGGCCACCAAAATATAATCAATCGATCAGATATTAAAGGTGGAAAAGGATTTATAAACTTGGAATCGATTTATGAAATCAGCTGCTGAGATGACAATGAGGCACCCAGTAACATGGACTGAAGAAGGAAACCAAACATTCCCGGAAGTGAAGCAACACATTTTGGAATCAGGAGTCCTGGGGCTTCCAGACTATGAAAAACCATTCACCCAAACAGTGACTTGCAAAGAGACATTCATGACATCAGTATTACTACAATCACAGGGTACAAAAATGAAACCAGTAGCGTTCTACTCAAAACGACTGGACCCAGTTTCAGCTGCTCTACCCCCGTGTGTATAAACAGTGTGGGTGGAAGCATTGACCATACAGATGACAGCTGAACTTGTACTGTTCCATCCAATTCACACTCCAAGTTCCCCATCAAGTGATTCTACTGATAACACAAATGAAATGTTGTTCCTGTCACCAACAAGACACCTGGCCATAACAGCCACATTGTTATCGCAACCCCATCTCACCGTAAAGCGATGCAATACCTTAAATCTGGAATACCTTGAATACAGAACACGCTGGTAGCTTACATTGACATACAATACCACCGCATGCTTCAAAATATCACTCATCTGTCTTGGTGTGCTTTAAATGTGTTCGAACTTGTGAATGTTCATAGTGGACCTGACAATCCTCCAAAATGAAGATCTCCAAATTGTGCCCAAAATGTCAATATATTGTGTGGCCACCATTATTTTCTAGCATAGTCTCAACCCTTCCGGCATGTACTTCACAGGTCCCCACCGGAATCTTCTTCAACAATGCCATCTCGGAGCTGTTAGATGTTGGAGACTTTGCGCTCCCCCACCTTCCGTTTGATGATGCTCAAAAGAGTGTAGGTCTGGGGACATGCTTGGCCAGTCCATCACCTTTACCCTCACCTTCTTTAGAAAGGCACTGGTCGTCTTGGAAGTGTGTTGGAGTCGTCATGTTGGAATATTGCTACACGGACCAGTTTACAGAGGGAGGGGATTATGCTCTGCTTCAGTATGCTACAGTACATGTTGACATTCAATTTTGTCTCAATGAACTGCAGCTCCCCAGTGCCCACAGCAATCATACATTCCCAGACCATGACGCCCCCATCACCAAGCTTGACTGTAGGCAAGACACATTTGTCTTTGTAATCTTCACCTGGTTGTCTTCACATATGCTTGACACCATCTGGACCAAATAGGCTTATCTTGTTTTCATCAGATCACAGGATATGGTTCCAGTAATCTATTTTTCTTAGTCTACTTGTCTTCAGGAAACCTTTTGCAGGCTTTCTTGTGCAGGGTTTCTTGAAGTGGCTTTTTCCTGGGATAACAGCTACACAGACATATTGAATGCAGCTTATGGCGTAGTAGGGTCTGAGCACTGACAGATTGAACCTTTGCCCTTTTAACCTCTGCAGCAATGTCAGCAGCAATCATATGCCTGTATTCCAAAAACATCTTCTGGATATGCTGCCAAGCATGGGCACTCAAATTCTTTGGTGGACCATGGCATAGCCTGTTTTGAGTGGAAATTGAACTCTTAAAATAGTATCTTCTTAGACACCAAGGTGCAGCTTAATTTCAGTGTCTTGCCATGTTGAGCTCCCAGTGACCAATATGAGAGTGACAATGCTGAATTTAGTACATATGCTTGTTACACCTACTAGTTACATTACACTGGAATGGAAAATTGGTCCCAATTTCTGGCAAAATGTTAGATATTCACTTGGGGTATAATCACTGTTGTTGGCAGCATTTTACACATTTACTGCTGTGATTTGAGTTATTTTGAAGATCGTAAAATTTTGTTATCTCTCCTGTGACTACATTCAATAACAGTGTAATTTATCCAGTGTTGTCCCATGTAAAGATATATTTATGGAAACCAAGGTTGCATTCACAGTCACAAAAATTGTCAAATTAGTCTTAACAAATTCAGAAACAAAACAATATGTATAAGAGAGTCATTCGCCCAATGGAGAAAACTGAAAAGGGAAGAAAAACTGACTACAGATGCCAAACTTGGATGGCGTCTGATACCAAACTTGCATGATGTCTCCTTGTCACATGATATAATTTTGTGTTTTCTTATACATCACTTTTACGTACAGTCAAACCTCTACTTAAGAATACAAATTCCTCTTAAAAAGCGATAAAATTATACACATACATACATGTTGGGCACACGTTCATTCATTCATTTTCTGAAACCACTTTATCCCCACTAAAAAAGTAATCTCATTCTCTGAACCGCTTTATCCTCAGACCCCAGAGCTGTGAGGCCGACAAGCTAACCACTCGCCCCACTATAAAAGTCTAAAATGCAATTCAAATTGGACAGGTCAAAGGGGAATGCGCATGTGCATATCATGCCCCGTCTACCTCGGCTAAATGCTCCCCTTATTAATGATTGCAATACCCCTTATAGAGCGATAAAAACTGTACAAATGCAACGCAGCACATATCTTAACACAAGTCTAGAATGTACTATAAAGTGGATGGCTTTCTGACGGCCTCGGGTCATGGGGAAATGCACGTGCGCACATCATGTTCAACACGGATAGATTTGGTATGCTTGTTATTCATTTTGAGAGATTGATAAATCGTTTATTATTTTCTCTCATTTTTGTGTTTTCACATCTTTCATACCAAATTGGGACACTTTGACCAATTTTAAAGGGTTTAGCTTTAATTGTTCGTTGTGTGAGGACCGGGGAATGAATTAGAGAATATACATATAAAGTACTGCTCTAATTACCGTATTTTCAAGTTAGGAACAAAGTTTTGGAACTAATTAATATCGATCGTAAGTAGAGGTCTGCCTGAATATGTATAAATTGATATTTTCAAAATAAACAGTTGACATGATTGTGCTATGCAAAGAGAGCATCATTGTGGGTAAATATACATATGTTGATCAGTAAATGATATTAAAATTAATAGAGGAATAAAATCTTCGCCAAACGAAATATTTACTAGCAGGGTCCATATATGGTGTTGAGAAAAAAAGTCTTCTCTTGTTATCGAATGACAAATTAACCTTTGCTCACCAAAGCCTTTCTTTTCTTTTTTTTTTACTTAGTGTTAACTTGACGCTCTAAAGAAAATCATTGTGTACCAACCTAATCCAGATACAAACTGTCCTGTGTACTCATTCAATTATTGGTATGTAATAGACAGTTTGTAAACTACACATTCTGTATGTTCCCGAGATCATTGCTAATGTAGATCTGTAGTTTGTTAGCATTTGTTTTTTCTGATTGAAATACCAGCATTGATATGATAACACAGTTTGGTTCCCCATTGGCGAGTGCTTATCTGGCAACCCAAAGTGAGAAAGTAGATGTGTGCTTCAATATTTTCATCTCGGTTGCAGTAGAATGTTTGCATGGCTCCTTAAATAAAGGAACTATCAGGTCAAAACTTTCCACTAGAATAATAATGTTTGCTCATTGGCAGCAGTAGACATTCAATTCATTTTGACTAGGAGGGGCAACAGAAAAATCTACTTTTTAATGTAAATGGTATTTAGATTTTTTTGCCCCTATTGCCTCGTGCATTTTTTTTATTTATTTTTAAATACAATTTCTTTTCATGGTTGAATTTGTCATCAGTTTTCCATGGTATTTGGGTTGTGGTTCATCGCAGTTGAAAAGAATAGAAAATGCCTTTTCTAGAACAATTTCTGTACACATGCGGTTAAAACTTATTACTTTTGGGGCATTATTGGGTCACTTCCTTGTTACCTGGCTGTTAAGTGGGAGGGTTCGGCAGCAAATTCCCAGGCCTGTGTGGGTTTTCTCTGGGTACTCTGGTTTCCTCCAACATTCCAAGGACACGCATAGTAAGCTAATTGGACACTCTAAATTGCCCCTAGGTATGAGTGTGAGCGTGAATGGTTGTTTGTCTCCTAGTGACCTGCGATAGACTGACCACCAAATCGGGGGGTCCACGGCCTCTGGCCCGAAGTCAGCTGGGATAGGTTCCAGCACCCCCCGCGATCCTGGTGAGGATAAAGCGGTTCAGAAAGAGAGATGAGAACTCATTTAAATCCAGAGCAGAAGGATAATAAGACCCACACGATTAGATGTCTATCGCCACCAATGGCAGCCAATGAATTAAATGGTGTACTTTTTTTTTTACTTTTAGGAATTAAAGGTATTAGTAACAAAGATTTTTGGGGAGGCAATGATCTGTACTTGTACCGGAGTACTTGTAGCAGCTGTCATTCACCTCGAGCCAGATGGGGAGCAGGGACTTCGTCACCTCCACCACCCGCACCCTTCCGTCCATCTCGTCCAGTAGGGACCAGGCATCCGGCGGGTCCAGGGGGTCCCGGACGCACAGAGCGAACACCTTGATCACCTCGCTTTTGCGGAGCTGCTTGACAACGACGCTGACCACCCCGGAGGTGTTGCCATTACTCACGTCCATGATGCCCTTCACCAGTAGGTCCTTGCTATGTTCCGGGCAAGTCCTATTAAGAGACACCTCCATGGCGCCGTGCGCATCGTCCTCCGATTCGCTGGAGTACAGTTCCATAAAGCGGACCAACGCGGAGCTGTTGGGGAACAAGTGGAGCCCGTAGAACCGGACCAGGATGTCGCTGCCCTCGGTTACCTGGATCACCCCGCGCTCGGTGGTCGCGGCCGGCGCATCGCTGCGCTCCAGACGCATGCCTAGAATCCGCGTGACGCTGCGCGGCTCGGCAAGCGCCGCTTGTGCACGGACGCCAATGGCGAGGTGGGTTAAAAGCAACAAAGTTCCCAGAAACCCGCGTCCGTACAACGACGTCGCCATGTTTGTTTCGCTCACTGTCAACCGTGACAGAGAAGGGAGGGGGGTGTCGGGGGAACTGACGTCACCCCACTCCCTCTCACATTTAAATATAACAATGTCGGCCAATAAGATGCTGCGACGTCACTTTGACAAGATAGGTCCACCCACCTCTTGAAATATTGTTTTCAAATTCGTCGATTCAATGGCTTTAAATAATCGCGGTAATTATTAATTCATTCATTTAGATGCCCCTAATCCTCACAAGGGTCGCGGGGGCTGCTGGAGCCTACATCAGGAAATTAAGGGCTGCAGGCGGGGGACAACCTGATTGGGTTGCCAGTCGATCGCAGTGCACATGGAGACGAACCTTTCATACTCACACTCATACCTATATAGGCCAAAAAATACTGTTCAATCAGGCTGGCTTGCATGTTTTAGGAATATAGGTGGAAAACGGAGTACCAGGAGAAAACCCACGCAAGCCCGGGGAGAACATGCATTATATATTATATATATATATATATATATATATATATATATATATATATATATATATATATATATATATATATATATATATATATATATATATATATATATATATATATATATATATATATATATATATATATATATATATATATATATATATATATATATATATATATATATATATATATATATATATATATATATATATATATATATATATATATATATATATATATATATATATATATATATATATATATATATATATATATATATATATATATATATATATATCTATATATATATATATATATATATATATAACTTGTGTAAATGAGCTCTTCACGCCATTATATCCCGCGACCCTAATGAGGAGCCCTTTTAATACAATTTAAATTCCTAATTTCCTATTTTTAGATGAAAACTAAGCATCATGTTTGTGTTCAAATAAAAATCTTTATTTTCATTGAAAACGGAAATGTTTTTTCACTCATTTTTACCGAAAACGACTTTCTAATATACTAACGCAAAACTCATGCATAAGTCACCTCGTCCTCTTGTGGCCAATTTATAGACTCACATTTTATTTCGTCGTATAGATGAAATGAAAACTCCATACAGGACGTTCTTGACCTGGAATCAAACTCTCGATCCCACAACTGTAAGGCCAACGCGCTAACCATTGATTGGACGTCTGTTAGCGTGAATTGCAGGAACAACTTTCTTTTCAAGGGTATTAATGAAAATATGCGTTGTCTCTTTCCTATAAAAAATATGAATTCAATATTCATCAAAATCAGTCAGAAATTTTCATCAGAATCATATTTTCACGCTTATCTGAGATAAGCAGCCTGAGCAGGGAAATCCAGACTTTCCTCCCCACAGTCGGTATTATTGTTTTGGGTCGACCCCGAGGGTTCCCTCTAGTGACACGTGCTTGGACCTCACCAGAAAGATGTCCAGTAGCAATTCAAATCAGATGCCCGACTCAACTCACCTGGCTGGTACAGTAAATTATTTTATTTCATTTTATTACATAAGGGATAATGTCGGATATTTTTTTTCAATAAAACACTATCATGAATAAATGAGATGACCAAGAGGGATGATAGATATCTGAAGGCAGAATCAGCAGCGAAAAAATAAAAACAATTGGTGGCCATCTTGCGTCAGACTGTATACGTATTAATTCATTCATTTTCTGAACCACATGGTCCTCACTTGGATCGTAGGGGGTTCCTTAGCCGAAAAAAAAAATATATATTTATATTATATATATATATATATATATATATATATATATATATATATATATATATATATATATATATATATATATATATATATATATATATATATATATATATATATATATAATATCTATCTATATATATATATATATCTATCTATATATATATATATATATATATATATATATATATATATATATATATATATATATATATATATATATATATATATATATATATATATATATATATATATATATATATATATATATATATATATATATATATATATATATATATATATATATATAGTGTAATATAATGTAATATAATTTATACAACAATTTCAAAGTACAGGTTCTATCTACAGTTTATTAATTAATATGTTAGCGTTATCGAAGGGTACTGATACTAAATGGCCGACAATGGCAACGCCCGTTCTCGTCGGCTCACATGTTCTTTTTCAGTTTACATGATATCTGTTACCCGCAGAACCTAAATCTCGCGATATTTATTGACCTCTCTGCGCGATGATTGGATGTGAAAGCGAACTCTTTGAATATATAGTTAGACTTTTTTTTGGGAGGTAATGGAGGGTGGGGTCAAGAGAGGAAGCAGAGGAGGAGAAAGAGGAGAGGAGAAGAGAAAAAAGAGGGCGTAGGTTGCTCGACGCCACGCTACGGCTGCCAAAAGGGTCGCACCGACACAAAGTGAGCCTTCTTCTTACCGTTTTTTTCCTCCGAGCGGGACAACCTTATTTCATCCCCGAAAACAGCCCTGCGCCCCGGCTCGGAATTTAAGGTAAGTCGTTCCACTCCTCTGATGAGAGACCCGTGTTTTTTGGCTCTCAAAGTTTGACGATTTAATAAAAATGCCCCCATATGGTCACGGCTTACTACAAAGTAAGTGTGTAAAATCCTCCTTGAACCATTTTCAAACTTTTTAAAAAGTTTTTTTTTACTCAATTTGTCTTTGTCATACATAGTACTGCCGTATTACACTATTATACTGATGACGCTGTAACGGTAAGTGCTCAGCTAAATAGACCGCTATTTATTCAAGATCTTTTTGACCCTCCACATTAAAGTTTTCTATTTGTTTTTGGAAAAAGAAGAATAAATGCTTATTTTTGGAGAGACAATGTTGCAATATTAAGGTGTTTAGTATCTATCATTTTTATACTTACTAAACACCTTAATATTCCAACATAGTATATTAATATTAAACTATAATAGGATTATGCATATACTCTGTTTGTTCAGTTAGAACACTGGAGAGTACGGTTGGTCTTAACACTTGGGAAAAGTTGGGAAGTGTCTCAAGGGACACCAACGTCTGAAAATCTTTAATTTAAAACTATGTCGCCTATATTAACAATAGTCGTTCTAATCAAATTTTTATCAGCAGGAATCACATAAACCTCCAAAATTATTCCAAAATCACATTTATTTTTCACCCTGACCTAATGTAATCAAAACTTGTCTTGCTGTTCCTGAACAACTCCCCGTTCGAGTGATGCAAAAAAAAGTAACGTCATGTTTTTAATGGCATCATTTTATCACTTTTGACTAAATATTCCTTAAATCTTCTAATATTACGCAATAAAATGTTGTGCTTACACAGACTTTAGGTTGCCAAAAGTTGATGCTCTTGAAACCCAACAACTTCCGGGTCATTTTACAGAAAAAAAAACAAGCAACAAAATGACAGTTTCACAATTTGAATCTTTTAATAATATAATTTATCATTTTAAATTCATCATATTTTGACTTAAATCTTGTAATAGTTCAATTTACTCAAACTGAGAAATCCATGCATGTGTGTCTTTCTCAAAGTAGCAAATAAGCAGCATAATAGCACAAATACTAAGCTCACTTAAATGCACAGTGCAATACTTAAAAAATACACTTTGTGTGAGTCACACTGTCTGATGAATTTGGAGGGTTTAGTATTAAGAAACATTCAAAAACAAGTAATGAAACATTGATTAATACATATGAACTCACAACTATCAGACGGAGGTGATATGATGTTATTAACCTGCCTACCTTGACCGTGGACAACATGTTCCCTTACAGAAAGTGCTATGTGGCTACACTCAGTTTGATAGTGACGACGAGGAAGCTGAGGTTGCATTGACAGGAAAAATGACTCTTTATATGTGAACTTAAAGTTTACGCAAGTCAGAAAAGTTGACTCATCAGCTACCAATAACGGTGATTAACCCTCAATATCCATTTCACTTAGAAAGGCAGGGAGTGATCATTCATACCCAATAACTTTAAATGTTTCATTTTATCCGAGTGGAAAATACTTTATGCAAGGCTAGGCATATTTTTCATTTAGTAGTATTCAACAAAGGTAATTCAAAGTGATTTACATCACATTGAAATTAAAAAAAAACTGTTAATGAAGAAATCTACAAAAATAAAAGCTTACATGAAAGTCACATTAAAATTAGCATTCATTCATTAAATCATTCATTAATTCATTTTCTGAACCGCTTTTTCCTCATTAGGGTGGCTGGGTGTGCTGGAGCCTATTCCAACTGACTTTGTTGGGCCAGAGGCGCGGGACACACTGAATTGGTGGCCAGCTAATCGCAAGGCACGAGGTGACGGTCAACCATTCACACCCATACTCATACCTAGGGGCAATTTATTCATTTAAAAAAAATAATTAATGTATCAATTTTTAAAATCAATTGCACGTTTGCGTTTTCCTTAGGAAAAAATGAATAATTCATTCATCCATTCATTCATTTTCCGTATCCTATCCCAACCAACTACGGGCACCGGGTGGAGGGACACTGAATTAGTGGTGAGCGAATCATAAGGCCCAAAGAGACAGACAAGCACGTACGCACACACTAATATTAAGGGGCAACTTAGAGTGTCCAACCAGCCTACCATGCATGATTTTTGGATGTGGGAGGAAACCGGAGTACCTGGAGAAAACCCGTGCAAGTCCTGGGAGAACATGGAAATTCCACCAGGAAGGTCGAGACCTGTGATTGAACCCTCTATTTTAGATTTTAAAAGTCAGATGTGCTACCACTCAATCACCAGGCGTCCCTAGTTATTTAATATAGTAGTTACATAATAATCATGGTCCACTATTTCTCCGGGTATTGAATTTTGATTTTTTTATGATTTAGTGGAAAAGTCATCAAAGATTAGTTTCAAACCAAGATCTGAAACAATGTAAAATAACATTCTCTTTGAATATCTTAACGTTCATTTTTAGAAAATATTCAGATAATTAATAACCTGACACTCTTTCACATTCCACAGCTTATAAATCTGCCACTGAAAATAAAAACCTGTAGAGGTTGTTCATTTGATCTCCAATCGAAAAATGAATGGGAGCATTTATCCTAAGAGGTCAATTAAATGGTCACACGTTTAATCAGGTAAAATGAGACTTGGCCCTATGGCGGAGGTGAATTATTCAGATAGCTCAATTGTTCATGGCTGTTCATGTGTTGCATTTCCAGGTTTCCGTCCAAGAGTTGCCATTGTCACTCTGGCATCAGTCAAAAATCACAAAGCAAAAGTTACGTCTGTCATAGTCGAACACTCACTTTGATACTAACAAAAACATTTACAGTACATTAAATGACTCCATTTTTTTCTAAATCACTAATGACTCAGGACGTTTGAGTTTGATTTAGTAAGGAACAGCACATATTAATGAACATACAGACGCTCTTCTACTTACGAACATTCAGTTTACGAACAAACAATACATACGAACATGTCTGCAAATTGTGTTTATGTAGAAAAATGTTCATAAGTTCCATTTTGTATTGCGCGCCTTTTTCCGAGTAATGCTTCTTTCTGCCGCTAATACCGACGCCTGGCGCTGTGAGAGTGCAGCTTCTACAGCATCTACCTTCCTCTGCAGTGCGGAAGTGCGTGACGTATCTCCAGTGCGCAAAGAACCTTTTTCATTTTTACCATTAAATATCTCGTGCATCCATTATTCAATGTGGTTGGTAAAAAGTGAAAAGCTTCTGGTGAGGGAGTTGGAAGGAAGAGGCAAGCCATTTCGTTTGAAGCGAGAGTGGCAATAATAAAGAAGCTTGATGTGCGTGAGAAAGTAGTGAGCGTTGCACGGGAATACTACAACTTGAATCGTTCGACCGTCAGTACCATTTATAGACAAAAATATCCAGCAGCAGGACCCAAATATTGAACGTTGCACAAAGGTTGCAAATCAATTGAATGATGCCATACAGTGCTAAAAAAGAAGAAAACTGTGCAATCGTCATTAGATAGCTTCTTTCGGCCAGTCTTTTTTAAATTACATTTTAATATTTCTTAATACACTCCTTTTTACTTTACTTTCTACTTTTTACTTTTTAATTTACTTTGTACTTTTTACTTTGATGATGAGTGATGAGTATGTTAATACTTGAGTCCTTTTTTTCTCTTTATGTTTCATATGTACTGTTAACGGATGCAGTTTTTTATATGTATCGTATCTTTTGCCGACTCGGCCAATCTGTCAAATTTTTAAAGTCAATGTGGCCCCCGGCCCGAAAAGTTTGCCCAGCCCTGGATTAGATGCTCAAATATGAAAACACACATCTGGAATCAGCTCAACCAGGGGAAAAACAATGAAAGGAATCTGACAGACAATTTGGAATTAAATATGAAAACACACAACTGGAATCAGCGCAACCAGGGGAAAAGCAATAAAAGGAAGCTGACAAACAAATTGGAATTATTAATGTATTAAAGTATTCATGGGCAAAACATAATTAATATCAGCCTGTGATTCAGATATTTTTTTAGGCCAGCAGAGAAGGCCTAGCAGGCCCTGACAGTGCACCACTGGTATGTGTATGTATGTATGTATGTATGTGTGTGTGTGTGTGTGTGTGTGTGTGTACATGCATACATATATATATATATATATATATATATATATATATATATATATATATATATATATATATATATATATATATATATATATATATATATATATATATATATATATATATATATATATATATATATATATATATATATATATATATATATATATATATATATATATATATATATATATATATATATATATATATATATATATATATATATATATATATATATATATATATATATATATATATATATATATATATATATATATATATATATATATATATATATATATATATATATATATATATATATATATTTCTGAAGGTGACAAATTTCATCGTCAGAAATGTCTACAATATATAAATATCCACACAATTTTTACTTTAGCACTTTTGACTGTTTAAGTTACGCGTTTAGGCCAATAAAATTATTTTAGGTCAATACCATTTTGTGGAAGACAAAGTGGTGAAAGTATATTTGCCTGTTGAAGTCATAAAAAAAAAAAAAGAATGCAACGTCAAGTAGTCTTTCTGTTTCCCTGAGGCAGCCTCTATGCCAAAGAGGCCCGCTTAAGTGTCCATATCTGGACAGAAACACCAAGTGAGCAGGTGGTATTGTTCCCAGGGGCTATTTGCTGATTTGTTGTTATTAATAGCTCACAGTTTTGATAAAACAAGAAGCTGGTTAAGTGTTCCATAAGGATGGCGAGTCAGGGAAGATGCTGAATAACTAAATCTTTTAATCTTTTTCTATTAGACATAACAAAAGGAAATCAAGCCCTCTTATCTATTTCTTTCATTAATAGACGAATGGTGCAGGCATGACTGCTTTCTCTTAATTCTAGATGACTCATTAGAGGATGGTAATCGAGGCAATGTTCACATTAGCAGTCTAGTCAAAAAAGGAAATGTTTTTCTTAACATTTTTTTTTATTTCAGTAAGAATCACAAAACCTCCAACTACCAATTTTGTCATACGCAGCTGAGTATGAAAAAAAAATAGGCTTTTATCAAGTCAATGATGATGACAAAGCCTGTCGGATTTTTATTCTACATTTTAATAGTCAAAACCACAAAGTGTGTATATGTATATACCGTGGTTCCTCGAGATTTGGTCTTAATGCTCGTATGTCTATTTACTCATAACTCTAATGAACGTTTCTCATGGAAATGAACTAAAAACAAATTAATTTGTTCCAACTGTTACGATTACGCCACGTCGTCGTGGCGCGGTCGTGAATGGATTTGGACCCAGACGCGGGAAGCGGGAGGGGAAACGAGGCAAGTAGCTATAAAGCAACATCTTTAATAACTCAGAAGGGATCTTTACAAAACAACGAGGACTTTGGAAACGGAAGCGATACCAAACAGGAAACAGGAGGACGAGAGGTATTGAGGAGAAAGGAAGCAGGGCTGCCTGGCTATTGAATCCACGCAGTGACATCCAGGAAAATGCTGTAATTGTGCAGGAGCATTGCAGGAGTATACGGGAGCATGCGGGACGCATGAAGGAACGATCCGACAATGATCCTAGGACTCATTGATGTTTAAATCCAAAAACAGGAAGTAATCAGCAAATTGACCGCTGTACTCGGACGTTTGGTCGCCTGACGTTTGGAGACATTACACACGAGGGAGTTGTGACTAGAAAAAAGGGGGAAAAAAGCATATATATATGTATGTATATATATATATATATATATAAAATATGATATATAGAGGGATAGAGAGAATGTAGTAAAGGGAGCGCTTTTTGTTGACAATAGATACAATGTTTATCCCAGAAATCTGAGATGTAGCGCTTGGACAAGACGCCCATTCATGCTTCCTGACCTCCGAACCTGTTGGTCAGACAGAATTAGACACTGAGATAATATTACCTTTTCATCATCCCTCCAGCTAATGGACTGAAAAAAATGAATTCCTCTTTTATTATGTTCTTTTTTTATACAGTTTGACCTAAAATCATTCCCTGAATTATGGGACTTCTGTCAGAAAACACAGAAAAACTCTTTCAGGCTTTTGGTTTTAAGAAGATTGGATTATTGTAATCATATATTTAGCAAAAGATGACTCCGGATGCTGCTCCCCAGAAATAAAAGGAAAATGGACAATATTACACCAGCCATGAAATGACTTTTTTCAGAGGATAAACGATAATATGTTACTGCTCCCAAACAAAACACTTAATGGTCTAGCTAACAGGAAGTGCATAAAAATGACCACGCCAATTAAATTGTGCCTCATCTCTCAGCAGCGTGCGGATGGTAAACCCAGGAAATTCCCCTTACTTCTTTGATGGCCCACTAAGTTTAAAACGCCTTTGTCTGGCACTGTGAACGTCAGGCTTGCGTCAACATGGAAAATAAAAGTGGTTCATTTAGCGAGTGAACAGTGCACTGTGTCTTGGGCGACTTTTACTTTTTTTTAAACATACCCAAACATATGGTCTGACCTGCAACGGTCTTTAAATGGAATTCTCATTTAAAGGCTCATTCCTGGATGAATATGGAGTGTTTGTTTATAGGTCCAGTGCTGACATCACCATGGTGGATGAAAACTACAAGTGAAGGCAGGAATTATTAGATGTTTCAATGAAGGATACAATATTGCTGCCATTAATAACTCTAGGCACTTTTATCATAATTTTAGAAAATGATAGACATCCAATTATGCGGCTCGTTTCAACTTTCTTCTGTGACTTGTAACGAGTTCATCTCTAGTAGTCCTTTCTTATCAGTAATTTCATAAACGACTTAATATAAAATGTGGCTGTTTTGCATCATGGCTGTATCAAATGCCTTGAAATGGGATTAGATTAGATTGGATAACTTTATTCATCCCATAATCGGGAAATTTCATTGTCACAGGAGCAAGAGGATGAGAACACAGACACAGGAACAGACATTTTAGACATAAGTAAATTGGTTAATAAATAACTTAATAAATAAAAAAAACTATTACATATATTCAGTGGTACCTCGACATACGAGAACCCTGACATAAGAGAATATCGAGATACGAGTACATTTTCGAGCAAATAATTGTTTCTGGAAACGAGAAAGCCAGGTGGCCAAGACATGAGAGGCTGTTTATGGTTTTAGCGCAGTCTTTTTTGCCGCATCTCTTTCGTGTATAACAGATATTTACGAGCACTGGGTGGAGCTTTGCATTTTTTCAGTGTTTTTTTCCTCGTCACTTAGCCTAAATGGCTATTACGAGGGGTATATATTACTTCTCGTTGGCAAGTAGTCGTGCGTCATCTTAATGTGAGGACATTTGTGTGCATCATTTTCGGAATATTTTGAAGGGAATACAAAAGCAAACTGCCCATCGATAGTAAAAGTCAGGTTGGAGGCGGGGCGTGTGTGTGTGTGTGTATGTATGTATGTACGTACATGCGTGCGTACATATATATATTCACACATACACATATATAAAATACATACGGTTGATCTTAATTAGTCTTATTGTCCTTTTAAGAAACTTGGTGACGCCCTCTGTCCTTCCTGAATGTAGTGAAGGGGGCCTTCACTGTTATTTCTTTTTTAGAAGTCAGTTGTTTGAGTATATTATAGTAGGTGACGTTCTACTAATACCAATTCAGAGTGTCGCCAGCCTGGTGCCTATGAGTTGGCTCATTTGTTTGAGTATATTATTGTAGGTTACGTTTTACTAATACCAATTCAGGGTGTCCCCAGCCTGGTGCCCATGAGTTGGCTAAAATACATATGGTTGGTCTTAATTAGTCTTATTGTCCCTTTAAAAAACTTGGTGACACCCCTGTCCCTCCTGAATGTAGTGAAGGGGGGCTTCACTAGGTTATTTTTGTTATTGATTTTAGAAGTCAGTTGTTTTAGTATATTATATTAGGTTATGTTTTACTAAGACTATTTCAGGCCTGGTGCCCGTGATTTGGCTGAGGTAGGATCCAAACCTGCTTACCGCCTATAACCACCTTTGTGAGGATAAGAATGAATAAATAACTCAGTAGGTGTAATTGACAGAGATTGATGTGCAATCCGTTTGAAGTGGGATGGCTGACAACTAATAAAAGATCTTCATCTGTTCAATTCACAGCTGAATGATGAACATTGAACATTTGTTAGTTTTTCTCTCCTGGTCAAAAGAATTGGGCGTTGATAGCCATCATTGGCACTGAAATACGCTGCTAAGGTTTTTACTGTTTTTTCTCCACAGACTACAACGATGACGGACAGATAGCAGAGAAAGAGGAAGGAGAACATGTCATTTTTTGGTTTTAATTTTGGCAAAAAGAAAGAGCAAGGTAAGCTTGATGAAATTTCTCTTTCAGATTTTTTTAGGGTTCATTATTTCCTTTTTTTTGCTCTTAGAACTTGAGAGGAAACTAAGGGCCAATGACCGAGAATACAACCTCTCCTTCAAATATGCTGTAAGTGTCAATCATGGTTATTCCTTTCTCCAAACCATTAAGTAGCTATCAAATACTGTCTACAAAGTCAAAATTTGTTATGCTTCCTGTTCACAAGACGAACGCCATCAAGACCTCCAAGTATAACTTCTTCACCTTCCTACCTCACAACCTTTTTGAGCAGTTCCAGAGAATTGCTAATGCCTACTTTCTCTTCCTGCTGGTGCTCCAGGTAGGCCAGAAAAGCCTTTTGAACTCCTACAAAGTAGTGAAAAAACTTGAGATGTTGTCATTACCATAGAGTTTTTACATCCTGGTTTTATTTCCTGTTTTACTGCAGATCGTTTAGGTAACTGGTTTGTAGTGTGAAGATCATTAACTCAGTCGCCTAAAGTCCTTTGCAAAAAAGTGTTACTCATAGTTCCTCTTGTTTTACAGGGTTACTTTTAAAACAAGGTCACAGATGTAAAAAAAAAGGGACAAATTGCTTTGGATTTAAAGGGAGTACTCTACAAATATCAATTTGGCTGTGCTTTGAATTTACTTAGGTGGATATTTGTTCTCGCTGAATCCTCCTGTAGTTAATTCACTTTGCTATTGAGGGTAGTAGAAAAACCTTCATCCCCCACAAATACATTTTGACCTGGACTTGGACACAAAATAAATTGGATATGTATCACCATTAATGGCAACCAAATTGTTAATTTTCTTCTGTTGTTATGATTTTAAAGCAGAACCATTGTTTTGGAAGTGATTTTTTTTGCAAATGTAACACCTTAAACTATAAAGCAATACAAAAGCACTTTCGAGCAGAAATAAATATATTAGGGTTGCAAATAATGATTAGTCTAATCAGCAAAATAATTGTTGCTTTGATGAAAACACTTATTGCTTAATTTTGGGGGTTTTGAATCCAAATCTGACCTTTTCTTGGGCAGTGCAATATGAGAAAATTGTATCACAATATGTGCCTTTATTTTACCAGCAACACCCTCACCCTTTCACAACCACATCCTGCTGTCATTCACTTATAGCCTTTCCTCTTCAACAGGGGTAGGGAACCTATGGCTCGGGAGCCATATGTGTCTCTTTTGATGGGTGTATACGGCTCTCCGCTAACCTGTGTGGTAAAATATGGGTATCGCTGGTGAGAGACCTAAGTCCCGAACGCACCAATGGGAGCGTCACGCTGGAACTGTGGCGCCGACATGATCTCTAGCGCCTTTTAGTCATACATTTTCTTCATTAGTCTCTTCTGCATGCATACTCTCATTGATACACATTGATCAGCAACAGCTCAAAATGTTCTCAAACGAATTCAGACACTTTTTTTTTCATTTTCAAAGTGGTGAAATCATTTATAAATGCACACACATTTCCATGTATTTTTACTTTTAAATTCTTAGTATGACTCTCAAGGGATAATGTTTGAAAATATGAATTGTTTATGGCTCTCTTTGTCAAAAAGGTTCCCGACCCCTGCTCTACAAGAACAGTAGAGTGTTGCCAAAAAATGCACCCAGTCAGTCAGGTCATAGAGGGTCGGTCATACAACGACTACAGAATTTTTTATTTTGCGCACACAAAATGCACACTGACTGGTCGGGCGGCCCCGTCCATTTTGGAGAAAATTTTAGACTTTTAGGTGCATCCTATAGGTGTGAAAATTAGGTATTTCATCTCATCTCATTTTCTGAACCGCTTTATCCTCATTAGGGTTGCGGGGGTGCTGGAGCCAATCCCAGCTTTCTCCGGGCCAAAGGCGAGGGACACCCTGACTCATCGGTCGGGGGCCAGCTGATTGGAGGGCACAAGAAGACAGACAACCATGCACACTCACCCATAACCATACCTAGGGGCAATTTAGAGTATCCGAATCAACCTACCATGAATCTATTGGGAATGTGGGAGGAAACCGGAGTACCCAGAGGAAACCCACGCTGGCCAAGGGAGAACATGCAAACTCCACACAGATGGACGTGACCTGGATTAAAACCCAGGACCCCAGAGCTGTGAGGCCGACGCGCTAACCACTCACCCAACCGGTCCGCCCTCGTCTTTTTTTCATAACAAACTTGTGTATGACAGCTCATTTTATTTTTGAACTGACTTTAAATTGACCAACGACAAATGTCGTATAAACAGAAGCAGCAATAAATAGTATATTGATATATTATATGATAAGAAATTATTTAACACCCAAATTGGAAAGAATTGTGTTCTATGTGTTCTGTGTGGCTTAAACATTTTGCTTGTTTCAAATTTCTTGCAAGCATTACTCACGCATGGTTGCCACAGGGAGCAAATTAGAGTCATACCTATTGGTAGTACAATGGAATGGAATCACAAAATATAGCAAGTCAATGCACATTGTGTCATTTGTTGGCCCAAATGTGCATTGAAGAAACAATGATCAATTCATGATGACAATACACGTGCAAAATGTGAACAGGAGATTTTAAATCGTTTTGGCAATACATAGTCAAATTATACAACAGGCGGCCCGATGAAGCGAGTGATCAACGTGTTGGGCTTACAGCTCTGGGGTCTTGGGTTCAAATTCAGGTCATGTCCATCTGTTTGGAGTTTGCATTTTCTCCAAGCGTGGGTTTCATTTGGGTACTCTGGTTTCCTCCCACATTCAAAAACATGCATGGTAGGCTGATTGGACTCTCTAAATCTCCCCCAGGTATGGGTGTGACTGTCCAAGGTTTTCCGTCTCCTTGTCTCAGGGTGTGCCCCACCTCTGGGGATAGGCTCAGCACCCCCTTGACCCTAATGAGGATAAAACGGTTCTGAAAATGAGACGAGATAAGATGAATTTTGTTATAACTTGTTATTTTCGATTAGGTGATTCCTGAGATCTCATCACTTTCCTGGTTCACCACAGTGGTACCACTGGTGCTTGTACTATCAGTCACTGCTGCCAAGGATGCCACTGATGATATCGTAAGCTCCTCGCTCACCTTCATCGTTATACCAGGAATCTATGTCAGCCTAGCACGTCCTTTTAGTCAACGTCTGCATATTTAGGGGGAAATCTGTAATTGCGTCACTCTGATTTCATAAAACGTCGCTCCTTCCCCTTTTTTATGGTGAGTTGCCGTCATAGCAACTCAACTGCGTCCGTTGGCTCATGACCTTGTACTATTTAATGGTTTACAAGCACTAATCACAGGAGCGTGAAACTATGAAACTAAATAACATGACGTCATGGATTAAACATTATCTCAGGGGAATAGTGAGTTTAATGAGCGGGAACACGGAAAAGCGGCGAAATACTTATCATGTGTTTATTTTCAGAATCGCCACCGAAGCGACAACCAAGTCAATAACCGAAAAGTCCAAGTTCTCATCGATGGAAAGTAAGTCGTTAAAAAATGATCACGTTCAGCCCCACGGACCCCCAATGGGAAATGGAAGGGTCTGGCAGCAATATTTTGATTGCTTCTAGCCCCTTCCATTTGAAATAGATTTGCATGTACATCACTATTAATAATGGCGATTAGGGCAGTGTAATATTTATACGGGCTCAAGCAAAGTAAGGGGAGAAGAAATCAGCCCTGAAACTTCCATTAAGCAGTAGCACAATCGCGACCCAATGCCCATTTTTGGCCATTTCCATTTCATGAAAAACAAACACTTCATTTGTTTTGTCATCAAACTAAACATCCTGCCTCCTCTCCACAGACTGCGTGGCGAGAATTGGATGGATGTGCAGGTGGGAGACATCATCAAGCTGGAAAACAATCAGTTTGTTACAGTAAGGCAACTTTGTATAACATTACTACTTTAAATGGCAAAATTACACGATTTGAGTGCTTTATACAGCAAAACATACTGTGTAAACTCACAATACATAGCGAACCTTTTACCAGGATTCCCCCCCTAAAATGTAGAAACATTTAAAAAATACCAATATTTGGTCCAATGTTATTTATCTTATTCACATGGAAAAATTCAAGCTGTCAACATTTGACTAAAAATCTCTTTCATTTCCAGTCGGAAATTCAACACTCAAAACGCACACAAAGCTTTTCATTCACCGTTTTGCAGACCCACAAAAATATCTAGAATTGATCATCTTTTTTTTTTCTTCCCAAAACCCTAAACAAAAGTGACCTAAAATTGTCTAAAACAGGAATAAGAAACGTATGGCTCGAGAGCCCTATGTCGCTCTTTTGATGGGTGCATATGGCAAACTGTTATGATTCGGCAAGCCGATTAAAGATGGATTCACAACAACTAAGAAACAAAGGAGTCGATATTCATAAAAATTAGTACAAAGTGGCTGGCTTTCGGCCCTGGTAGAATGGGCTCTTGCCGACATCTGGGAGACAAACACGAGTATTACGTCTCCCGCGGAGGGAACTATTTCAGCGGCGCAGGGCACATTTTCGCTGGGATTTTGGGCTATTATATTCATTTTAGTATTAAATCATTTCCCTATCATTTTCTCTCACATTTGTGTTTCTCAGATCTTTCCTACAAAATTGGGACAATTTGACCAATTTTAAAGGGTTTAGTTGGCAGTTGTTTGAGGACCATGGAACGAATTAGAGAATTTACATACAAAGTACTGCTTTACTTACGAAATTTTCGAGTTACCAAAAAAGTTCTGGAACCAATTAATTTCATAAGTAGAGGTACGACTGTATATCAGTCCATTAATAATTACCACGATAACTAACATCTTGTTTATTTTTCTGTTGTGCAATGAAGATAAGACAACTCCCTCCTTACACTATGAAAAGTAAAGAATAAAACCTGCAGAAATGTCTTTATTTTTTGAAATTTGACTTCAAACCAAAAGTTGCTGTGCAATATAAAATAAATAAAATGTTCAACTGAAAACATAATCAAATGTTTTTAATATTATCGTTGACAAAGATTGATTCACCATAATTATCGTTATTGTTTTATCGCCCAGCTCTATTCTGCAATATGCTATTGTTATAAAAAAAAATTGAAATCTTACTATTTTTCCTTCAGGCTGACCTCCTCCTGCTGTCCAGCAGTGAACCGCTTAACCTGGTTTACATCGAAACGGCTGAGCTGGACGGGTAACTTTTTGTCTGGGTCCACCACTTGTCATTTTCTGTGACTTTTTCTCTCCATGTCCTCAGCGAGACAAACCTGAAGGTCCGTCAGGCCCTGCCAGTGACCGGGGACCTCGGAGATGATGTCTTCAAGCTGGCAGACTTCAATGGTGCAACCAAAAATAAGAAAAATCAAATCTACTCTGGATTTTTTGAAAACTCCTTGCGTTTGTGTCCCAAAGGGGAAGTCCACTGCGAGCCTCCCAACAACCGTCTGGATCGCTTCACAGGGACACTGGCTTTTGCTGGGCAGAAATATGCACTGGACAATGAAAAGATCCTGCTGCGAGGGTGTACCCTAAGGAACACCGAGTGGTGTTTTGGACTGGTTCTGTTTGGAGGTGGCGTCTCCTGGGAGCATGTAGCATGTGTAATCACAGCTTGAGTCCACTTTTGTTTTTAACATTTTTTTATTCCAGGCCCCGAGACCAAACTGATGCAAAACTGCGGCAAGAGCACTTTCAAGAGGACTTGCGTGGATCGTCTGATGAACGTCCTTGTCGTTTGTGTGAGCCACCTCTTCCATTTCATATTAAAAAACATATATTACAAGTTTGAAAATACAAAATGAAAACTATTGAAAATGAGCAAATCCACAATGTATTCTTTTTTAACATGTTTCCTCATCAGTCAATGTTTGTTCATGTAGATATTTGGCTTCCTGGCATTCATGTGCACCATCCTGGGCATTGGGAACTACTGCTGGGAGCTGGGAGACGGCTCGGCGTTCACACCCTTCCTGCCCAGGCAGAACGACAACGGCGCCGGCTTCTCCTCCTTTCTCACTTTCTGGTCCTACGTTATCATCCTTAACACCGTGGTGCCCATTTCACTCTATGTCAGGTCAGACCAAAGTGACCTCTTAGCTATTTCTTTTTAACTCTGCCAGTATGTAAATCCTACAGGAGGCAGAAGTTATGTATTTGTTGTGTGTCAGTATGTTGGTGCTAAAAAATAACTCAAGAAAGTAATATGCAACTGAAGAGGTATCGTATTTTCACAACTGTAGGGCACACTCAAAAGTCTAAAATTTTCTCTAAAATGGACGAGGCGGCGCCCAATCTGTCAGTGTGCCTTGGTTATGCACAAAAATCAAAATTTTGGATGACCCTGACTGCTTGACTTGCGGACAATGGACCCATGGCCACAAGAAAAAAAAGGACTTGGACTAAAAATCCCACTTGACATTTTTTATTTATTTATATCAAGTTGAGAGGAACTATTTTCACTCTGAGTACAGTATTTAGAGTAGTTACATTTTTAAATATTTACATCATATTTAGATATTAATAATTTACATCCTTTTGACATGCTTATAGCCATAATATTTAATAAATATAGACTGATAAATGTACTTGTAGTTCTTTATAGGCACAAAAACATGTATTGTGTTAATTATAATGGGTGTGATCCTACTTCACATTTTTTCGTTCATCCTGTCTACATTAACCACAATATTCAAGGGTTTACTGTATTATCAATTTTGCTAAATATGATTGTAATTCCCCCGTGACAGAGGAAATTATCTCATTTTGAGGTGATGAAATTACAAGTACCTAGAGGTAAAACATTTCTTGCTAACTCAGGAACGGCTTGCAAGATATGTTTGGAATATAAAACAGAAGGTTATTTAATTTGGAAGAATAATTTCCAATGGTGTGGTGGTTCTTCCCCTTGACGTTGGTCTGTGTGATAGTGAACGTGAGTGCTTGCCTGTTAGTCTTTGTGTCCTATGGCTGACTGGCGACCAGTCTAATGAATTTACATGGGTGGATGTTTGTTCTCACTGAATGCTCCTGTAGTTATTTCACTTTGATAAATTCTGCTATTGAGGGTAGTAGACATATCTTCATCCCCTCAAATCCATTTTGACTGGGACTTGGAAACAAAAATTGGATATGTATCACCATTAATGGCAACCAGATTGTAAATTTCCTTCTGTTGCTGTTTTTTTACAGTGTGGAATTCATTCGCCTGGGCAACAGCTTCTACATCGACTGGGACCGTAAGATGTACTACTCACGCAGTGACACCCCTGCCGAGGCGCGCACCACCACGCTGAACGAGGAACTGGGTCAAATCAAGTATGTATTCAGTGACAAGACTGGTACCCTGACGCAAAACATCATGACCTTCAACAAGTGCTCCATCAATGGCAAGACATTTGGTGAGTGGAATAAAACATTACTTCAAATAGGCCATCAAAGTTGTTGTTTGTTGTAAAAGTTGTGAAATGTGTCTTTTCTTGACAGGGGATGTTTTTGACTACATGGGACAAAGACTTGAAATCAATGAGGTGGGTTTTATTGTTGTGTCTCGTCTTCATCATTAACGAAAAAAAACAATTGGGGCCAACAAAAACTGTGTTTTAGACCATAGTCTGCGTGTCGTGAGTAGTTTGGATAATTCTGCCTTAAACACTGTACTGTAATCTATCTGTCGTATATCTTCGAGCAGCACACTGAGATGGTGGATTTTTCCTTCAACCCACTGGCTGATCCCCGCTTTACCTTCCATGATCACGCCTTAGTAGAAGCCGTTAAATTGGAAACGACTGAGGTGCACGCCTTTTTCCGACTGCTCGCCCTCTGCCACACAGTCATGGCCGAGGAAAAGAAAGAAGGCAAGGGCACTAATTTTTCACTCATTATTAATTGACCCCCAACTCATTTTTAAACGACAACCGCTTTAGGGGAGCTGTTCTACCAAGCTCAGTCTCCTGATGAGGGCGCTTTAGTCACTGCCGCCAGGAACTTTGGCTTTGTGTTCCGTTCACGGACGCCAGACAGTGTCTCCATCATGGAAATGGGCCAGCAGCAGACTTACAAACTTTTGGCCATCCTGGATTTCAACAATGTCCGCAAGAGGATGTCTGTCATTGGTAAGCATTCACAGTAGGTTAGTTTTAATTTTGCATAATTGCTGGGCCATAAATACATCACAATATGGGCATTTTCAAATCACGATAACAATATGATATGAATTAGTATAGTATTCTACTTGTGTATTTGGGTCCGTATGTTTTTTTTTAGTATGTTTATGTTTAAGATAACTCAAGAACGAATAAAAGGGTTATCAAAACAAACTTTCAGGATTATTTATAATATCTATACAGATGTGCAAATGTTTCCCTCATGTGTTATCATTTTTGCAATGTATATTTTGTCATATTGTCCAGTACAGTATTACCTTGAGATACAAGCATAATGCTTTCCGGCGAGAAAGACAGAGCAATGCCGTTCTCATAAACCGTCCCTCGCACACTTGGCCACCCGAACAGCCGCATTGGGAACCATCTCGTATGCTCATATCTCAAATTTGTCCCTCATCTCAAGGCAAAAATTTGCTTGGAATTTTCCTCGTGTCTCAAATTTCTCGGATGTTGGGACAGTCGTATGTCAAGGTATTACTGTATGGTGTTACCCTCATGTTATACCCAACTTGTGCAGTTTATTGCATTGTCTTCTTTCTAATGTTCAGTCCGTAGTCCAGAGGGTAAGCTGTCTTTGTACTGCAAGGGAGCGGACACCATCATCTACGAAAGGCTTCATCCCTCCTGCTCCAAATTGATGGATGTTACCACAGAGCATCTCAATGTCAGTATGCAACTCTTCTAACTCCTCCCATGGAGAAATGACCGACATCCCTATTTTCCCATTGCAGGAGTTTGCGGGGGAAGGCCTGCGAACGCTGGCGCTGGCTTACAAAGACCTGGACGAGGACTTTTTTCTTCAGTGGTTACAGCGCCACCACCAAGCCAGCACGTCGCTGGACGAGCGCGAGGACAAATTGGAGCAGCTGTATGAGGAGATTGAGACTGACCTGCTGGTAGGCCATTGGCATGTTGCACGTGAAAGTGCTTTTAACTAATGCACGTGTTTAGTTGCTAGGAGCGACGGCAATAGAAGACAAGCTGCAGGATGGGGTCCCACAGACTATTGAGCAACTAGCCAAAGCTGACATCAAAATCTGGGTGCTGACAGGCGACAAACAAGGTAGAACAGACTATCAACATAGCATGTGCCATTAACGGTGCTAGGAAATTGGGCGTATATTTTTGTGAATGGCAAAGTAAATAGTAAAGATTCTTCTCATCCCATCTCATTTTCTGTTGTGGGGGGTGCTGCACCCAAATCCAGCTGTCTCCGGGCCAGAGGCGGGAGACACCCTGAATCGGTGGCCAGCCAATCGCAGGGCACAAGGAGACAGACAACCATGCACACTCACACCCATAGCTAGGGCCAATTTACAGTGTCCAATCAGTCGACCATGCATATTTTTGGAATGTGGGAGGAAACCGGAGTACCCGGTGGAAACCCACGCAGAACATACAAACTCCACACAGGTCAACGTAACCCAGAGCTGTGAGGTCAACGTGCCACCGAGCCACACAGTAAATATTCACTTAGGTATTTATTATATTACATTTATTCACTTATTTTTCCTTAAAAAAAACCCTTAAAATTAAAATTGCAAAATAGGAGAAAAAGTTCATTTATTGTCTTTGTTTTAATTATTTTTGTCAAATATGATATAAAGTCATTTATCTTTATAAATGAAATCTGTTGGGAAATAAGTTCTGAAACCTTGACACATTCCAACACATTCCAAATACTACTTGCATGGTAGGCGGATTGGACATTCGAAATTGCCCCTAGGTAAGGGTGAAAGTGTGCTTTGGTTGTCTGTCTCCTTGTGCCTTGTCATCAGCTGGTGCAGCGATACAGGGTGTCCCCTGCCTATGGCCCGGAGTCAGCTGTGATAGGCTTCAGCACCCTCCGCGGCCTTAATGAAGATAAAGCAGTTCAGAAAATGAGATGAGATAATATAAATATATATTTAAAATTATTCGTTTTATTTCTTCAATTCAAATAAGCAATCATGTTTTCACGAGGGTTATGGGAGGCATGGGATCGATTTCCACTCGTTTGAGATTATGACAGTGATTGCGAATGGTTGTCTGTCTCTATGACAGACAACTGACTGGCCACCAGTTTCGGGTGTTGTTTGCCTTTTGCCTAAAGTTAGGTGTGGCTCCAGCAACCAGCGTTCATCAAAAGTGTCAGCGGTGTTGAAAATGAATGAATAGATTGCCCCGATGTATGAGTCTGAGCGTGAATGGTTACCCCACTTTTTGTGCTCTGCGATCGACTGGTAATCAATTCAGGGTATTGCCTGCTGTCCATTGTTTGGCTAGGATGGGCACCAACGTCCCCCGCGACCTCTGTAAGGATTAACGGAATGCAAAATGAATGAATGAATATTTTATATCTATATTGTTTGCAATACTTAGTTGAACTTTACATTTTCTTACATTCTAAATATTGTTTAATTCAGCCTTTATTTATTTGATATTACATTACATGTATTTATTTAAAAATAACTTAATTTTCTGATTTCTGTAACTAAAACTGTGAGTGATGTCAAAATATGGAATTCAACTTATTGGCTTATTTGAGCACCCGTGCATTGTTTAGGTTTTTTTCATCAAGAAGGACAATGTTTATTTTGCAGAAACCGCTGAAAACATCGGGTATTCCTGCAACCTGCTACGCGAGGAAATGAACGACGTATTTGTCATTTCCGGCAACTCGGCGGAAGACGTCAAGGAGGAGCTTAGGTAGCTATCATTTTTGTATCCTCCTCGTAATTGTTATTTTCACTCGGTGCCATTTTATATGTGACAGAAATGCACGCACCTCCATGAAACCAGACGCTGCTGAGGACTATTCATTAATGCCAAAGAGGACCTTGGGTAAAAGTGCAAAGGAGATTACTGACGAACCAGTGAACGGCGAATACGGCCTTGTCATCAATGGACACAGTCTGGTACATGCTACCACTTTTTATGCTCACCAATGTCACAACAATAGTTTTTTTGGCTCCTGATACTGTTTACGATACCGAGCTGTGTTGCAGATTTAGATATATTGTGCCAAGATGATGCTTTTAAAATAATATTAATAATATTTTAAAACTAAATTACTGCATAATCCCTTTCATGTAAAGACATTTCTATCACTGCTTAGCTGAATGACTGCCATTGACAGCTAGGCGTCTAGTCCAATACCAGCATTTTTTTTAAATTATCCCACTTCTAATCGATTTTGACATTTACTCGTGATGAACATCAAATTTCTCATCAGAGGTTGCAGGGCAGTCATGTGGGTAGTGGCAACGTACCAACATCGTTGTTGTTTAATGCTGTTCCATCGGTATCAAACTTAGGTTGTCAGTAGCTAATTGTTCTTCAGCACTTTTAAAAAAAAGATTTTATCAATGTCAAAACATCCACTATTGACACAGTGGTTTCCATTGATGGCACTGAATGTCCAAACCATTTGGGGTGGAAGTGATGGCAACAAATTCATAAATGTTTTCCCGCTGGGACCCTCCCATCTCAAATGGATTGAATGCGTACTAGTAATAAAGTAATTGAAATTCACAGCTGAATTTTTCATTTTATTGCCGTGACAACACCAGCGGTAGGGATGGGAATCCTTTTGTCACATTTCACAATACAATTAATGGAACGATTATCTTACAGCATTCCAATACAAATATCATTGATACAAACAAATTATTTCTAAATGTTTTTTTTTTGTGACAGTCTTTGGGAAAAAAATGTCTTCCTCAGATTGAGTATATTTTAGTGAAAGGTATTAGTGTCTCCTTTTAACTGACACTTATGTGGTGTAAAATGTTCCCAATAACCTGTAAACTGTTGGTTCATTTATTAGACAGTGACACGTTTTGAAAGCAAGCATTTGGGGCCCGCGTAATGATAACTTATCGGGATCACGATAAATCACCATAGAGTGGTACCTTGAAATACGAGCTTAATGCATTCCGGGTTTGAGCTCATATGTCGATTTACTTGTATCTTAAATCAGCGTTTTCCAGTCAATTACCTAAAAACAAATTAATTAGTTCCAACCCACTGAAAAAAACAGGATATTGGATTGGAAAAACATTTTTATTTCTTCTAATTCGCCATCTATTAACAGAGTAACAAATAACTAGTGGTTATGATGCTTAATAGTACTAAAATTACGTAACCAACACATTTAAATGAACTTGAATTACGATTCAGACACAATCAAAAATAAATTCAATCTAACTTTACACTAAACTTAATTCTAATTTAGTTTTACATTTTTTCCCTTTCTTCTCCTGGATTGGCTCTATTTGCCCCGCCTCCACCTTGACTTTCAGACTTCAAATTTCTCTCGTATATCAAAGTAAATATTTGATCGAAATTTTACTCGTATATCGAGGTATTACTGTACTGATATAGATATTGGGACACCCTTAAACAGCAACATGACTACTAACAATACCATACTAATACTAACTAAGATAAAGGTTTTAGCAATTTCCTTTTTTTGTGGTGGCAGGCGTACGCATTGGATGGCAGCATGGAGCTGGACTTCCTGCGGACGGCGTGCATGTGCAAGGCTGTGATCTGCTGCCGTGTGACGCCGCTGCAAAAAGCGCAGGTGGTGCAGCTGGTCAAGACATTCAAGCGTGCCGTCACACTTGCAATTGGAGATGGTGCCAATGATGTCAGCATGATTAAAGGTGAGGTGGACATTCTGCGGAAGAAAAAAGATTGTTGATGATTTTTGTGTTTGCAGTGGCGCACATCGGCGTGGGGATTTCAGGCCAGGAAGGCATGCAGGCGGTGTTATCCAGCGACTATTCCTTCGCTCAGTTCCGTTTCTTACAACGCCTCTTGCTCGTGCATGGCCGCTGGTCCTACCTCCGCATGTGCAAATTTCTGCGCTATTTTTTCTACAAGAACTTCACCTTCACCTTCGTTCATTTTTGGTATGCCTTCTTCTGTGGCTTCTCAGCACAGGTGAGAGCGCCGATGATGTTTGCCAGATATTTGCCAGGGATGATATACACTGTTTAAAAAAAGAGGTTTTCAGAAGTAAAACAATTTCACTATATGAATATTCAAATTTTTATGGAAAACAGTCATGTTTGTCCAAAACTAAAATCTTTAAGCACCAGGACCCCAGAGCTGTGAGGTTGACACGTTAACAACTCACCGGGCCGCCTTTTGCTAGGTCGTCTAAGCTCAAAATTAAGTATGTTAGTCCTCCGTTATGTGGTCTCAATTTAAGATCTCAAATCAATCAGACAGTACATAGGTGTGTAATAGGCCCGGCGGATGAGTGGTTAGCGCGCGGGCCTCACAGTGGGGGAACCTGGGTTCAAATCCAGGTCGGTCTACCAGTGTTAAGTTTGCATGTTCTCCCCAGGCTTGCATGGGTTTTCCCTGGGTACTCCGGTTTGCTCCCACATCTCAAACACATGCATGGTAGGCTGATTGGACACTCTAAATTGCCCCTAGGTATGAATGTGAGCGTGAATGGTTGTTTGTCTCCTTGTGCCCTGCGATTGGCTGGCCACCAATTCAGGGTGTCCCCCGCCGAGTGAAGTCAGCTGGGATAGGCTCCAACACCCCCTTCCCCCCCGCTTCCCCAGTGAGGATGAAGTGATTGAAAAAATGAATGATTGAATGAATAAAAAAGGTATATGGTTGATGCTTGAGCCAACATTTGAAGTGCTTCTCATTCACAAATTCAGTTTTTCATTTCATTTAACTGAAATCAAAAACTTTCTTCTTCTAGACAGTTTATGACGAATGGTTTATAACACTCTACAATCTGGTGTACACAGCCCTACCTGTACTGGGCATGAGTCTCTTAGATCAGGTATGCGCTCAATGAACTAGCTGCCATTGACGGCCCTGCACGTCCAAGACATTTGAACCGGGTATAAAGAGACTTAACTCTGTTTTCTAGGACGTGAACGATGCATGGAGCTTCCAGCACCCTGAATTGTACGTGCCGGGCCAGCTCAACCTGTACTTCAGCAAGACAGCCTTCTTCAAGTGCGCACTGCACAGCTGCTACAGTTCTCTGGTGCTCTTCTTCATCCCCTACGCCGCTGTCAGCGAGGCGGCCCGCGCCGATGGCCGCGACGTGGCCGACTACCAGTCTTTTGCCGTCCTCACGCAGACCTGCCTGCTTTTTGCCGTCACCATACAGGTAAGGTATATTGTCAAATGTTCTCACCTATCATCGTCTTATTGCTTCTGCGTGCCTAGCTGGGCTTGGAGATGTCGTACTGGACAGCGGTGAACACCATCTTTTTGGTGGGCAGTTTGGTCATGTATTTTGCCGTCACCTTCACCATGCACAGCAACGGACTCTTCCTTTTGTTGCCATCTGCCTTCTCCTTTGTTGGTATGTTGTTAAAGCGATTTGGTACTTTTGTGGGGAATGGAAAAAAAATGAAGAATATTACAGGTATAAGTTGTTGTTTTGGAAGAAATTAAACCAAATGTTCAAATATGCTAATTATTTTTTTTATCCTTAGTGTTACAATGTACAATAACCATACAGGCTTGATAATGTATCATTTAATGTTAGTTATGTAAAAGAAATCATGCATGTTATTATTCATCCAAATATTTTTAGTTTAATTGCGTTTTTTATAATACAAATTATTTTTCTTTCATTTAAAAATTAATAATGCCACAGAATTTAACATTAACAGTGAAGTGAATTTTAATGTATAATTATGAACAAAATCACTTTCATTTTTCCTTATTAAGTAACTTTTTTATTCTTGTGATTTTTAGTTTGATGCTAAAATTATAATAATACTATTTGGTTTCATTAATGTGACAAACTAAGTTATAATATTTCTTACTGGTATAAAATATTAAATGATCTACTCTAATAACAAATTAATTTCTGTGATACCCTTGGTCTATGTATACAGAATGTATTATATAATGAATGCTATTTGTTCAGGCACTGCAAGGAACTCCCTGAGCCAACCCAACGTCTGGTTGACCATCATGCTGACCTCCATTTTGTGCATCCTTCCTGTAGTCAGCTATCGCTTCTTGTTCATCTTGCTCCGCCCCACCATCAATGACAAGGTATAGATTCTTGCAAATCATTTCTCTGTGGTAGACATCAATTTAAAGTAAATTTGAATACAGTGGTACCTCTAGATACGAGCTTAATGCGTTCCGGGACTGAGCTCGTATGTCGATTTACTCGTAACTCAAATGAATTTTTCTCATAGAAATGAACTAAAAACTAATTAATTTGTTCCAACCCTCTGAAAAAACACAGCAACACAAAACATCGACAAATTTAAATGAACTTGGAATACGATGCAGACACACTCAAATATAAATTTAATCTAACCTTACACTAAACTTAGTTCAAATTTTGTTTTAAATTTGTATACCTTCTCACGGAGTGGCTCTATTTGCCCCGCCTACACCCTGACTTTCAGATGCAACCTATCAAGGATTGTTTGCTTTTGTCTTTCCATCAAAATATTCCGAAAATGATGCACACAAATGTCCTCACAATAGGATAACGCACGACCACTCGCCAATGAGAAGTACTATATACTCCTCTCATATTTGTGATCGCTCCGCCATTCGCACTGACTAACGGGGAAAAAACACTGACAAATTACAACGCTGCGCCCAGTGCTCGTAGATACATTACACGAGGGAGTTGAGTCTTGAAAGACATGATGTTCTTATGAGCACCCTCTGGCGTCCACTGTATGCTCGTATATCAAAATGTCTCGTATCTCAAGATAAATATTTGCTCGAAATTTTACTCGTATCTCAAATTGCTCGTATGTCGAGGCACCCGTATATCGAGGTATTACTGTATTGGTGATGGCCCACTGGCTAGCATGTTGCCCCCACAGTAGTGAGATTAAGAATTGGGTCTGAGGTCCAGACCTTTTTCCGTGGGGAACCCTCTAGTGAAATGCCAATAACAGCTATATATGGTAATGGAAATGACTGCCATATAATTAAATTACAAACACGGCCATATAGATAATGCGCCTGGAATACAAATGTGTTTTTGTTGTAATACAAGTATGTGTACCTAGGAGTACGTGCACTACAAAAACTTGGAATTATGTGTACTCGTATGACAAGTACATGCGCTTATTTGTACCTCCACTACATGTGCTTGCATGCACTTTCTTTACAAGAACATACTTGCCTATATGTGTACCACAAGAACATTTACTGACCACCACAGGAAGCTCCCAACATAATTTCTCCAGCAATTACGTATACTAATTAAATATACATGATTAATATACTGGTGATACATTTCTTCCAGGGGTGGCCAAGTGGCGCGAGTGGTTAGCGGTGTCGGCCTCACAGCTCTGGGGTCCTGTGTTCAAATCCAGGTCATGTCCATCTGCATGGAGTTTGCATGTTCTCCCCGGGCCTGTGTGGGATTCCTCCGGGTACTCCGACTGCCTCCTGCATTCCAAAAACATACATGATAGGCTGATTGGAAACTCTAGATTGCCCCTGGGTATCCTGCTTGGTTGTCCATCTCCTTGTGCCCTGCGATCGCTTGGCCACCGATTCAAGGTGTCCCCCCCCCCCCCCCCCCCTTCTGATCTGTAGTCATGTAGGATTGGCTCCAGAACCCTCTGTGACCCTTATGGGGAAAAAGTGGTTCAGAAAATGAAATGAAATGTGAGGGAATGAGATGAAATGAGAGAAATTTCTTCCATTAACATTCAACCTTCTTTTTAGGTCATGCTCAAAGTCCGTCAGGCCAAAGCGTCGCCTCCCCCGCCTCCCCGCCGCACACGAATCCGCCGCACCAGCTCACGGCGTTCCGGCTATGCCTTCTCGCATGCTCAGGGCTATGGCGATCTGGTGACTTCGGGCCGTTTCTTGCGGCGGCCCGCACCAGCCCGCTCCTCGGGTTTCACCCACACGGGGCGCGCCACCTCAGGCTTCAGCCCTATGGGGCGCTCAGCCGGGTACAGTCCGACGGGGCGTGCCCAGAATGCCAAGGCCCAGGAGGTGGAGGTGACCTCGCTGCAAATGTATCGGACCATTAGGGATGCCGCTCTTTGACTGATTGTCAGCGCTACACCAACAACAACAACAAACAACGAGAGAACGTAGGACGATGTATCTTTTTGTTTACATTTTTTTTGCCAAGGATAAAGGAGAAAAGGTAAGGCTGGGGAGTTTAAATGTTTAAACTAGAAGTGAAAGTTTCTAAGGTGAGAGTAGGTTCATGATTCATTTAGAAAATAGCAATGGCAGTCAATGAAATTAGGACGTTTTTTCAACTTCCCATGACAACAGACCGTTTTGTGATGAGTTGCAATTAACAATGATTAATTGAGATTAATGGCAGAAAATTGTGCGATTATTTCAAAACTAGTGCATGTATTGGCTTAAAATTGGTTTTTTAAACCTATAATTCCAACCATATTTTATATTAAAGGGAAATTCCAGAATCTCCCCAGCTTGGCTTTGAAGAATACATAGCAGCAAAGTCACCTTAAAGCATCTTGTACTCAACTATATACAGTATAATTATCTACACACATACAGTGAGTTCCTGGTGCAGAATCCCACCGGAACTGGTAAATAGATAACCATTTTAATCTCTTGAGCCAGAAGAAGGTAACTTTTTATCACCACTTTTCCTAATGGCTCATATTTCACATATTGGTCAGTGGTGGAATTTATTTATCGCAATAGTGTTGGTATCTCACCATGAGAGGTGATTTTTTTTTTGTGGATTGTTTGTCCGGATGCAAACCTAAAGTTACCACTTTGCATTTGGAATGAGCCATAAGCGCTTTAACCCTTGCACAACTATTCTAAAGTGGACACCAAAGACTTTTCACCCCTTTTTGGGGCAAATAATTATTTTTGGTTGTTTAAACAAATTAAATATTAGCAATTATGAACTATATTTTTTAATTATTATTACAATTTGGTTAAATACAAAAGCAAACTTAATAAATTAAAAATACACGGGCCCCAAGTAGCACTCTTTTTTTCATGGTATTTATGTAGTTGCATGCCCTAGATGTCCAAGTCATTTAAACCACTAAAAGTGGCTGTGAATGCTCGTGTTTAAATTCCATTGATCATGCTAAGTGTAGTACCCCTGAATTAGCAATTATTGCTTTAAACACGGGGAAATAATCAGACCGGTCAGTTGTTGTTATCTTCAAGCCAACTTTACTGAAATGCCTGAAGATTTCCCCGCGTTTCAGCTATATGAGCCCAGACATAAAAAATCGAATACCGATCCATACCCTTGCTATTTGGCTGGAGGCATCAATAATCGAAGACTGATAAACACCCAATCCCAAAACTAGTTTTACATCACACATGCACTCATTTATAACTTAAACACTTTTAGCATGTGACCCTCTCTCATTTATAACTTACTCACTTTACCCTGTCACATAAGCATTCCATCTATTTATACTGGGAGGATGGTAGCGTATTAACAAATTGCCTCCCATCTTCCCAGTCAAAATGAAATGGATGTTTTGCCATTTTAATTGCAGCCACTGTGGAAAAATTGTGGTCTGTAACGGTTAAAAGAAGAAAAAACATAATTTGTGCAGCGCAGGCTTAATATTGCTTTTAGAACAAAACTAGTTAGCTTTCAAGAATTGGGATGTAAATGATTTCATAATTGACAGAATAAAGTAGAACTATTTAAAGTCGCTTTAGTATACACAAACAAATCTAAAAGATTAGGGATGGAAATACAAATTTTGGACTAATAAAAGTTGATAAATACACCGCAAATTGACTGAAATATACAGTGTTAATCAAATGATGAGGACATATAATTTCCTGAAAATGTCATCTTATAGTTGTTTTATTGCTTTCTTGTATGATTATGCAAAAGCTACATGAATATGATGCCCATTTTTTACTTGTTCATACTGGAAAATCAACATGAAGCAATGCTGCAAAACAATGTACGAACTATAAGATCATCATTTACATTTTACATGAATATTATTTATCTGTGCCTTCCTTCCACACATATACATCAGGCCGTTTGGCAATTTTATACGATTTATTGTGATCTTTTTTTTATAAACAGTACAAGGTTTTGTATGTTTTTATACCAGGAGCTACAATGAAATGAAAATAAATAATTTTAAAATACAAGTGGAGTATCATTTTGTCATCTTCATAATGAGACTTGTGAAGGCCAGGTGGCGCTATAACCCTTGCAAATCATCAGGTAAATTGAACTCAAAATATAATCTGAAAAAAATAATATATTGACTTTATAATAAATTTCTCAAATTACACTGGATAATACTGTACGTATATCCTTGCCTTCCTGTTTCGAGTCTTCCAAGTGTTAGAAGACCAGGGTTGACCTTTAGTGCGCATAAAATAAAGTAATATCCAACCTTTAAATGATCGTTTTGGTGTTATAAATGCGACTTAATAAATGTAGATTTTCAAATATTATTTTTAATCCCTGATGTAGTTCTTTTAAAACTAAAACGTAAGCACTGCGGTGTTTAATGTCGCTGCCCATGCGCACGGGATTGTGAATTTCCCCAGCGGTAATTGAACGCAGCACCGGTCGCCCACTGTCGCTTGCAAGGAGGAGGTTGATTTCGTTTCACGGCGACGTTTTGTCGTCCTCCTCACCCATCGGCCGACCACCGAGGGCGCCCACTTGGTTCCACGAGAAACCCCCACGTACCTTGGCTTGGAGTCGACTCCCAGGGTAAGGCATTCCGCCCCTCTTTACTTCCTCCCTCCACTCCTGTCTTCTTTATCGAAGTGCACCTTTATAGTTCCCCCAGCGATCGAAGGGACTCGTCTCAATTTGGGTTCATTTCAATGGGAAATTTGATCTTAAATCTTAACATTATTTCATCGTAACGACTCAGGCTAGCGGCTGGAGAAAGAAGAAACGGGGGTAGAGAGGTAACACCGCGGTTTGGGTTTCCCATGGCTACAACAAGCTGAAGCGGGGTGTGTTCCAGACGTAGCCGCTCATGTGTCGCCTTTTTCGGCCACGTTCGTGACCGCGCACTGACCCGCCCTCCACAGACAAGAGTAAACTGAAAGAGGACCACTTATCCCTTTTTTTGTTCAGTGTCGTAAGGGATTTGGCTGATCCGCTTCATTTGATTAACACTCGTCTTCCCATCTCTCCAATCCAGGCCCGAGCATGGGGATGTGGGTAGCCGGACACGAGCGTGTCTTGAGCGGCATGCCGCTGTGACCAGCACCCCTCTCCTTCTCCCTCCCTAAGAAGCATCCATCACCCCCGCAAGTGCATTCACAACATGACAGTTTTTAAGCAGGAGAATGTCGAGGAGTTTTATGAGATCGGAGATGAGCTGGGCAGGTATGTCATACTTTTAACCAAAAATCATTTTACACTTGTGTTGCCTGCCTGGGTGAAAGGTGTTCAGTCAAATTGCATGGAGACAATGTGATGCAGGGATGGAAATATGATGAACTACGTACTGTGTTGCTGGGCGGCCCGGTGTCGCGAGTGTTCCATCTGTGTGGAGTTTGCATGTTCTCCCTGGGCCTGTGTGGGTTTTCTCTGGGTACTCCGGATTTCTCCCACATTCCAAAGACATGCATGGTAGGCTGACTGGACACTCTAAATTGCCCCTAGGATGAGTGTGAGCATGAATGGCTGTTTGTCTCCTTCTGCCCTGCGATTGGCTGACCACCAATTCAGGGTGTCCCCCCACCTCTGACCTGATGTCAGCTGGGACAAGCTCCAGCACCCCCTCAACCCTAGTGAGGATAAATTGGTTCAGAAAATATCTCATTGTCTGCCGTTCCTGGCAACAGACATCAAACCCATTTGAACTGGATGAGGTCATATGTTCCCACCCTCCGAGTTCAAATTGTGATAAATGTATTGAAAGAATTATAATTGATTTTCAGTGTGATTATAAACATTGGGATAATTAGGTATAAAGTTACATTTTCGATCATGTAAGCCGCAATATTAACTCATTGACTGGCATTGACAGTGATAGATGTCCAATACATTTTTAATTTAACATTTTGCCAGTGAATTAGCCTTCCATTTCAAATGAATAGGATGTCTACAAGTGATAAACTCATTGTAAGTCACAACAGAAGGACTACTGGATGACACATAATTGGATGTCTATGGTGGTCAAGAATTAATAGTAAACACTACTACATGAACAATAGGCCAGATATCGAGTAAGGCAGAAGTACGAAGTGGCTAATGGCAGACATGCACCCACTGACCTAAATTCAACCCCCTTTCACCCGCGTTGGCATGACTGGGTGGAGGGGCCGAGTATCATCCCCCTCTTGTAGTACTACAAGTACTTGCTGTTCATTTGAACTCACTGAGGTGCTGTTTTTATCGCGACAAATCTCTGCACCTTGAGCAATGAGTTAACAAGGATGTCACATGATGTCATTTCATGTGTGAGCAAGTCACCTGCTTTTGCCATGAGAGCAACTTGAAAAAAAACAGCAAAAAGTCAGTTTTGCTGTAATTTAAGAGCTGATGATGACTAGACAGCTGGTGCCCCCGATCCCCCCCATGCTCGTATCCAGCCTTCTTCACCTCCCACCATTCCCACCTCCTCCTCCTCTATCATCACATGATAATCTCACACGATCTAAACCAGGGGTGTCACAACTATTGCACAAAAGGGCCGCAGTGGGTGCAGGTATTAGTTCCAACTGATCCAGCACAGAAAGTTTCACCAATGAGGTTTCCTCTGAAACCAGCGGTACCTGAAGGCAAACAACTCATTACACTTTTAAGAACATGTCCTCCTCTTCGGTTGGAATGTAAACCTGCACTCATTGCTGCCCTTGTGGACCGGTTTGGACACCCATGATCTAAAATCTCTCATCTTAAATTGGTAAATACGTTATTATTAAATAGTTGGTAGTCCAGTTTAGGACATGACTAAACTTTAAAGTCAGTCAAATGCAAATTCAGCCCCTTTGTGTTGCAGGTGGCTATTTTTGGTGGTCTAAATAATCCTCATAAATAAATGGTCATCACATTTAAATCTCATTACACTTGTATTATGACAATAAAAGCCTTCAATTCAATTTTGGTTCATGTAGGCTCCACGTATACCAAATGTTAATTAACTCTTTCAGCGCCATTCATGACGAGTGACGTCTATTTACTCTTTTCTGGTGTGAATTTCAATTAGTTTGTCACCAGTAGGGCTGGCCTGGTAGACAAGTGGTTAGCGGGTCGGCCTCACAGTTGTAGGGCTGAGGGTTCTATTCTACGTCGGTCCTCACTGTGCATATTCTCACCGGGCTTGCGTGGGTACTCCTTTCCTCCCACATCCCAAAATCAAATCAAAAGCCTTTATTGTCATCATACACAGCTGCGTATAACGGCATTGGTGGAACGAAAACATGCATGTACGCTGGTTGAAAACCACATTGCCCCTAGGCATGAGTGTGAGTGTGAATGGCTGTCTGTCTCCTTGTGCCCTGCAATTGGCGGCCACTGATTTAGGACTTGTCCAGCCTGATGCCCGTAGTTAGGTGGGATAGGCTCCAGCATCCCAAGCGCCCATTATGAGTATAAGTGGTTCAGAAAAATGAATGAATCATTAGCTTCCAACTGCCCCTGTGCAAAGCCGTTGTACGTCTAACTGGTGACAACCATTCATTCTTCAAGCCTGGGGGAGAACATGCAACCGACCTTGGATCGAACCCCCGACCCCAGAGCTTTGAGGCTGCCGTGATAACCACTCGTCTGCAGGGCTGCCTGGATTATTTAATGTTTGTTTATTCACAGTCGACGCTTCCAGTTCAAACGGATTGAATGTATATCGCTATCATTGGCAACAAATGATATTTATTGTTTTATTTTTTATTTATTCATTTTCTGAGCTGCTTTTCCTCACGTGAGTCAAAGGAATGGTGGAACTAAACACAGCAATGGGGGCAGCACTTTTTGCACGGCAACGCGCTCGTAACATAACAAACAAATTTAAATGAACTTGGATTGTGATGCAGACACACTCAAAAATAAATGTATCATATTTTCATGACGATAAGGCACACTTAAAAGTCTTAAATTTTCTCCAAAATAGACAGGGCGCCTTATAATCCAGTGCGCCTTATATATGGGAAAAATGTCATTCATTGGGGGTGCGCCTTATAGTCGTGAAAATACGGTAATCTAACCTTAAACTTGCTTTTGTATTCCCTTCAAAATATTCCGAAAATGATGCACACCAATGTCTTCACAATAGGATAACGCACAACCACTTGCCAAATTGCCCGTGAAGTAGTACTCCTCTTGTATTAGCGAACAAGTATCACCAATCGCACTGACTAACGGGGGAAAATACACTGAGAAAATGCAACGTTCCTTCCAGTGCTCGTAGACACATTACACGAGTGAGTTGCAGGGAGAGAGACAGTGCCCTTGATGTTCTTATGAGCAGCATTTCGCATTCGCTGTATGCTCCATGTCAAAATGTATTTCAAGATAAATATTTGCTCAAAATTGTACCCTTATCTTAAATTGCTCGTATGTCGGGACACACGTATGGCGAGGTATTGCTGTATTAGTCACACTTGCGTATTAGATCCAGACAAGCTGTGAAAAATGTGTGACTTTTAGTCTGGAAAATATGATACACAGAATTTAACTAATTACCTACTTTTGGCAATACTAGACATGTATTTAAACTGAGAGGACTGGCTGTGAATGCTCATATTTCAGTACCGATGACAGCTCTAGAGGTCCAATCCATTTCTTTAGGTGGTTGAAGTGATTATTGGTAATAGTGCTATAAGATGTTATGGTAATTAATAACAACAACAACAAGCATAAAACGGAGGTTGACGGTGGCTTGGTTTGAGGAATTTTGACAGTCTACTCTCTGACCTCCTGCTGAGCTTTGCTGGTATCACATGTCCTTGATGTGTCATAATGCATTCCTGTCAGTCCTCGATGATGCCAGTTATGCTGCGATGTGCTCGGAATGAACTCGCATTGATAGGCGCAAGGTCATAAAGCCAAAGTAAAGAATTATGTGGCTTCCCAGTTGAAATAGATTGGAAGCAGTCAACACACAATGAGGAAACAGCCGGTGCTGCCCTCAGGGTAATAATGAGCTCATGAAAAAATCCTCCTTATATCCCGACAGCTGTAGGTTTTTGATTTACACGGCGTTGATAATCCATCATCCCCTTCCTTCCTGCGGGCAGCCGCCGGTTCCTCTTCTCACTTCTCAATCCCGTTGCCTGGTTACACTTTCTACCCGTTACACAGTGGCATGGCAGTTGCATAACTGTTTTATCCACACGCACGCCACACACATACAAACAGCGCAGCCGAGTGGGTTGTGAACGCCGCCGGCTGGCTCCTATTTTGCAAGAAAGCAGTAGCTACCACCCTGTCTGTTCAAAGACAATAGCTGGGTACTTCTTGGTTCTTAGGTCAACAATTTTCATACGGTCAGAGAAATCGTTGAAAATATGAAATCCGAGTATAGATTTTGGGTATAATTTGCATTTTTGTTGTATTTTATTTTATTCTGTCCAAATACTAGGCATTAAAGGTTGTTGTATTGCAAGATAAATATTTTAGCATTGCAAGAAAGTGTGACTGTTAAACCAATGTTCTACTTTTATATTAGATACTAATCATGTAAATTTGGGACCATGAAGTCAAAGGGCTAACTTCAGCGTCATCACGCAGCCAAATTTGATATCGTGAAGAGATTACATCTAATTTTATTAATCTTGTTGTTTTTGTCATTTGTGGACATAAAATCACAACATCAAAATAATAGATTTCAACTAAATTAGTCCTTGTATTTTAATATGACAAGAAAATGTGCCAATAATGACACACATTTAAACATGATTGAGAAAAATATATTAAGAAATTACTGCTAGACCTGCCATTTCAAATGGATTGGACGTCTATCACTGTTAATGGCAGCCTATGAGTTAATCATTGGATGTATTTTTGCATGTAGCACAAATGTTTTTACTTGCTACTGGGATATTGTAATTGGCCACAAGAAACAGGATGCACGTGATGTTATATTTGCGCAGCTGTTGTATTGCCGTTAATGTGGCGACATGATAAGAAAGTCTCAGGGTGAAAAAGAGTTAATGTTCAGTCAAATAATCATCTCACATGGAATGTTGTCGTTCGTCTTCTGGCTGGCGAAGGTGAAAGCACTGAGAGTCTGAATCAATAGTGCTGTGTGTTCTTAACCCAAGGATGGAGATGTTTTGCATTAGCGTTTTACCACCCACTTTGTGTACTCATAAACAACCTGGCAACTATCTTTCTTGTAAAATATTCATGTCTGAGTTGAAGACAAAAAACTTACTTTACGTTACACCGTTAGCGTTTAGCCAAGTGAAAATGTATTTTTTCAGCTGCAAGCAGGGCTAAGCAAATCAAATTTAAGCTTTTTTTATTTCATTTAATTTTTTGAAATTCCAAATTCATGTGGTGCCTAAAAAGTTGTGTTTCTGACCATTTTTAATGAAGCAACAATGTTATTTGGTTAAAAATGTATTTTGGTCTTTGATCCTATAAACTTACCCCATTATTTTGCAGCACTGACAATTTGTTCTTATAGAATTATTATATATTGATATGATATGATATATTTGTGATGTGATACAATGTGATGTGATATATGTGATGTGCTATATGTGATATATGTGATGTGATATATGTGATATAATATATGTGATATATGTTATATGATATATGATATATGCTATATGATATAGGATATAGGATATAGGATATATGATATATGATATATGATATATGATATATGATATATGATATATGATATATGGTATATGGTATATGAAATATGATATAAGATATATGATATATGATATATGATATATGATATATGTTATATGATATATGGTATATGATATATGGTATATGGTGTATGAGAGATTATATGATTGATATGATATAATAAAATTATAATATATATATACACCTTTTTTAAATTGGGATGACTACTTCGCATTTTTTTGTTTATCGTGGCCATATCTGGTATACACTAACCACGATAATTTAGGGATTACAGAGGCTCCCCTACTTACCAACGAGTTCGGTTCCGAGTGCTTGTTCATAAGTTGAAAGTTTTCATCAATTAAAATTGTTCAAATATAAGTTGATTCAGTGCTATATTCCACCTGTGTGGAGTTTGCACGTTCTCCCTGGGCGTGCATGGGTTTTTCTCAGGGTATTCCGGTTTCCTCCCTCATTCAAAAACATACCTGGTAGGCTCATTGGACACTAAATTGTGAGGATGAAGCGGTTCAGAAAATGAATGAATGAATAATAATTTCATCTATCACTAGGCAGCGCGCAGTAGTTCTAAATAAAGAAAAGGTATGTCATACCGCAGCATGCAGGTTATTTGGCACTCATTGTGTCATCCTGCATTGGTATGCAAGGCATCAGGATCCCAATTGGGAAGCACTGCCAACAAGCCTTGATATTCTACTTAACACTTGGGGGGGGGGGGGGGGGGGGTGTTGCAGCACCTTCTCTAGTTTCACACCAAGAAGCCAATCAATAGCTAGCTCACAATTGCCTGCTCATGCCTAGCTGTTTATTCTTCTTTCTGTTAGAAAATGTATAAGAGATTTTTTTTTACCTGTGCATGGATGAGTATTAAGCCTACATTCACCTAGATCAGTGGTTGTTGGACTCTACATTAAATATTTAAGTCACTGGCTACCAATGACGGCACGAAACGCTCAATTCATTTTGACTGAACGTTTTTTAATTCTCCCTCCCTGTAAATTCCCCTGACCAGGGGGGATATTTTACTATTTGAAATGTGTCAGTAAAAAATATTATTTACTTAATAAAAGGAAGAATATAAATATTCTCTTCATATTCCTATTTTTTTCCTTTTTTATTTAGTCACATAAAAGTAAATACTATTTTTCATATTTTTATTTTGTTATTTTTTTTTTTATTATTGTTTAAATTCACTTTGTGTTACGGCCATGGGCCGAGGGCCCCAAAACAGGCACAAAGACAACTCTGATGAGCCGCACCTGTCATTTGCTCAGCCCAGCAGGTGCTGGATCTGTGATTAGGCGAAAGAAGCAACCACCCACCTGTTTGGCCTTTAAATATTCTGTGATACCCCCAGTCAAATTGAATTAGACCTCTAGTGCCTTTAATGGGGGCAGCGCGGTACCTTGAGTGGTTTGCGCGTTGGCCTCACAGTGGGGTCTTGGGTTCAATTCCAGGTCGGTCCACCTGTGTGGAGTTTGCATGTTCTCCCCGGGCCTGCATGGGTTTTGTCTAGTTACTCCCGTTTCTTCCCATATTCCAAAGACGTGCATGGTATGCTGATTGGACACTAAATTGCCCCTAGGTATGAGTGTGAGGATGAATGGTTGTCTCCTTGTGCCCTGCGATTGGCTGGCAGGGGTTGAGAAGATGAGATGAGGTGCCTTTAATGGCAGGTAAACAGGCTGTTATGATTTTGACTAACCCATTGGCAAATGAATATACATACATTTTGATTGTGTCTTGACTGACATCTCAACATTTTTCCAAATCCTTTTTTAGTCTTTCCCTTTTCAGTTTAAAAAAAAAAAGGTGGGCAATTGTATTTTTTTAATTTTTGTTTTTTTTATGTAAATCAAGAAAAATAATAGATATTCCCCTTACGCATTTATTAATTTAAAATGTTAAACAAAAGAGACAATTTGGTAAACATTTTGTCAATTATGATGACAACGAAAGCAAAACCCGTATTTATTCTATTTATTCACCGGAGCCAAAAATAAAAAAAATGATTCAAGTAAAATTAAGTCCAATTCCACTTGTTTATTCTTTTCACGAGCAGGGGAATCCCTCAAGACTTGCGCAACTCTTGCAATAGAACCAACCTAACAGGAATAAAAAGGGAAGAGCCTTCCACACACGGACTGAGGAACGGGAGGCTGTTTTTCTAGAGGCCAGATAGCAGGAAGCAGGATCAAATGTCCTACCGGGCTTTGTTGTGTATTTAAGCGCCGACAGGTCTTCACACTTTTTTGCCCTACTTGTCAGAGGAGAGACAATAGGAAGTTGCTGGATGTGAAAAACCGAGCGACTGTATTCACAGAATGCATTTAATGGCGCTTAGACTTCAACTGAAACACCGTTGCTCAATGTTGCCGCATGACATAAGGTGCCACCATTAACACAGTGCAGTAATACCTTGAGATACGAATGTCCCAACATACAGAAAAATATATATTTGAGGCAAATTCCAAGCAATTTTTTGCCTTGAGATACGAGCATTAGAGACGGTTCCCGATTCGGCCGCCAAGTGTCTGGTATGCGAGAGGCTGCATATGAGAACAGCATAGAACTCGCCGCATCACCCTCGCGTGAAGATATCTACGAGCACCGACTCTACAGGTTGCATTTTTTGCATTAATCAGTGCAAATTTAAGGAAAAACAATGGGTCCAACACAAGCCAGTGCAATGAACCGCTCACCATCATTTCCAAGCTGCATTTGTTTCATATGGTAAGAAGATAAACAGCGGGAGATAGCGTGACCGAGTCGAAAATCTGCAAAAAAGCAGGCTACATTTACTAGAAAGCAAAGCAAGCATCTGAAATAGCCACCAGCTGAACCCTTCAAAGCGAGTCGTGGCTGGGTCGATAACTTAAAAAAAAACGAACTGGGTTGTGAGGCACGGGGCAGCAGCATGTTCCGACTCGAAAACCGTGGTGGAAAACATTAACACCTTTGCCTCGGTTAGAATTGACATACGACCTCCGTCCCGGAACACATTGCGGTCTTATCTCAAGGTATCACTTAAAATTAACCTGATTTAAAAGAAATAACCCCACAATATCCTCGATCATTTCAATTAAATGGCAACACTAATCGCAGCATTTGCTGGCAACACCTTCCAGATAAACTAATGGATATTCTTGCCACATCCTCACCTAAAGTCACACAAGTGTACAATTTATGTGTTTTTGGGATTAACTCATTGGCTGAAATAGGCCGTTATAGACTTCTAATCAGTTTGAAGTGGTAGAGCAGTTCAAATTGATTGGACATCTACTATTGATGATGATTTATTATTATGGTTGAAGCATGAAAAGACATTTTATCGCCCCTTTCACTATGGCCTCAGTGTGGCCATGTTGGCAGGGGTGACATTCCCATAAAAGTCAATGTATATTGGCTTTCATATTCCAATTATATTACATCATAACTATCTGAACTGATTTTTAAAATATGATCATTGTCGAAGCATCTGTTATTTACTAAGTGGCTGCCATTGACACCGCTAGATGTCCAATCTATTTGAAATGGGAGAGCTAGCAGCAAATAAAATTTATTTCACCCTTCCCACTTGCAAATGCATGAAGTTTCTACTAGTAATCAAGTAGTGCCACACAATCCATTTCGCATTTCAGTTTTTACACGTTCAATTTCATTTCATTTTCATTTCAGTTTATCTACTTTTGGATGTAAATACGTCTTGCATAATACATGATTGCTGCAATTTGTGTTTCAGTAATCCCTCAAATATCGCGGTTAATGTAGACCAGACATGGCCTCGATAATCGAAAAATCGCAGAGGGTCACCCCGTTTATAACTTTTTTCCATCTGTGCTGAGTTGTAGTAGCAAGAGAGGCTTCCGCTTCCGAGTTTCAGAGAAGATTTTCACATTATTGTGAACTTTAAAAAAGAAAAGTAATAACTAATAGCGAGAAAAAATTGCAAATTAGTGAACTCGCGGAAAGGGAAGACGCGATAATCGAGGGATTACTGTATACGTTTTTGCAAGCATACGGATTAACATAAAATGGCCCCATCAAGCTAAACTGCCCATTTCCTTGTGTGTAGTGGCCAGTTCGCCGTGGTACGGCGGTGTCGTCAACGGAGCACTGGTACCGAATACGCCGCCAAGTTCATCAAAAAGCGGCGCAGCAAGTCCAGTCGGCGCGGTGTCACGCGAGAGGACATCGAGCGCGAGGTCAACATTCTGAAAGAGATCCAGCACCCCAATATCATTACCCTCCACGAGGTCTTTGAGAACAAGATTGACGTCATTCTCATCTTGGAGCTGTGAGTACCCCATTTTTTTGTGGAAATTGGCGGATAATTTTACAAGAAAAATGGGCAATTTTACAACATATTTTTTGTGAAGGTGTCAAACTCATCTTTGACATGCGCCTGCGTGGGTTTCCTCCCTGTACTCCGGTTTACTCCCACATTCCAACAACATGCATGGTAGGGTGATTGGACACACTAAATTGCCCCTCGGTATGGCTGTGAGCGTGAATGGTTGAGATAAGGTCCTTCTCCAAGTGGAGGAGTTTAAGCTTCTCAGGCTCTCGTTCACGTGTGAGGGAAGAATAGAGACACCCTAAATTGGTGGCCAGCCGATCGCAGGACACGAGGAGACGGACAACCATGCACGGTCACACCTAGGGGCAATTTAGAGTGTCTAATCAGCCTACAATGCATATTTTTTGGATGTGGAAGGAAACCGGAGTACCTGGAGAAAACCCACCCAAGCAGCCTGCAAACCACACAGAAAGGTCCAGACCTGGGATTGAACCTTCGATCTGAGAACTGTCAGGCCAACACGCACAGTTTTGGTCATTTAAAAAAAAAGCAATGGGAAGACATGTCTTCCTCTAATGGGGAATTCAGATTTTAGGTGTAATGTGGTCCAGTTTCCTTGTATTTTTAAGAACGCTGACAGCAGTAATCTAGATGAGTTAGAGCTTCCAAATTGATATCGTAAGACCTATAAATATGCCACTGCAATAAACCAGTCAACTAAAAAAAATGTATGGAAATGTTTTTCCTTTTTTAATGTATATTGCTGTTGATCGCGGCCAATGAGTTGCTTCAAAGCCATGTCAACTCCACTTTAATGCACCCGAGTAATGAGATTAGCTGAGCTGGTCTCCATTAAAAAGTGATTGATGGCTTTATATTTGTTTTTTCAGTGTGGCTGGTGGAGAACTCTTTGACTTCCTGGCAGAGAAAGAGTCGCTAAGCGAGGAGGAAGCCACACAATTCCTCAAGCAGATTTTGGACGGTGTCTTCTACCTGCACTCTAAGCGCATTGCTCACTTCGACCTCAAGGTTTTCTTGTTTATTGGTTTGATTCCTAAAAAGGTTTTTTTCCACCCTTCTTAATGGTGGTATTAGTATTGTAATGAGCGAAAAAAATGTTAAGACTCAAATTTAATATAAATTCAGTGACTCTGATGGGAACGTCACAATGAAAGGTCTTTTCATGCCATTGCCATTAATGTAAATCAGTTTATCACTTTTAAATGTGCAATCCATTTGAATTGGGACGGCAAACTGCCAATGACCATTCATTGGCTGCCTACGCTTCCTCGTCGATGCCAGCGAATGAGTTAAAGGAGCAATCTGTAGGATTGGTGGCCAACAAGATGACAAATATTGAAAAGCTCCTCTTGATTGATCCTCTTCCCCCTTTGGATTGACAGGACAAATATGCTATATTGTATTATCAATGTTGCAGACAAGACAAAGGCTAGCAAACCAACCTGTAAACATTAGCAATGATTACTTGCCCGTCCAGCATCTGTACTATGTGAATTCCATAACAAATGTTAAATCAATACATGATCTTATAGTCTTCAAATATAAAAGTTCCAAAATTGTGTAAGTTGGTGCACAAATAATAATAATAATAATAATAATAATAATAATAATAATAATAATTATCATTATTATTATTATTATTATTATTATTAGTATCATTATTATTATTATTATTATTATTATTATTATTATTATTATTATTATTAGTATCATTATTATTATTATTATTATTATTATTATTATTATTATTATTATTATTATTATTATTATTATTAGTATTATTATTATTATTATTATTATTATTATTATAGTAATAATAGTAATAATAGTAATAATAGTAGTAATAGTAGTAATAGTAGTAATAGTAGTAATAGTAGTAATAGTAGTAATAGTAGTAATAGTAGTAATAATAGTAATAATAGTAATAATAGTAATAATAGTAATAATAGTAATAATAATAATAATAATAATAATAATAATAATAATAATAATAATAATAATAATAATAATAATAATAATAGTAATAATAGTAATTTTCATGTTTAAACAAAATAAAAAGAAAGAGCTAAGTCATGAGCTCAAGTTAAATTCTAGTATAGCATAGCCTTTAACTTTTTGCTTTCTGCAGCATTTTGTTGACTTTGATCTCTTGTCTTGTGTTGCGTTTGGGGTGTTTCTAGCCGGAGAACATCATGCTGCTGAGTCGCTCAACACCTCACCCGCGCATCAAGCTCATTGACTTCGGACTGGCTCACAAAATTGATTTTGGCAACGACTTTAAAAACATTTTTGGAACGCCGGAGTTTGTCGGTCAGTCTTCAACGCCGGTACCCGTGGTTATCGTTCCTTCCTCATACTATATCTATTGATGCTTCATTCTTGTAGCTCCTGAGGTGGTGAACTATGAACCTCTGGGTTTGGAGGCAGACATGTGGTATGTATAAAAATACATACATAGGAGCTACAACAGCATGAAATCTCACTTTTGATGTCATCATGAATTAAATTCTTTTCTCTTCTTCTCTGCAGGAGCGTTGGTGTGATAACGTATATTCTGTGAGTAATGCATACTTACGAAACCACTTGTGTTGGCTTCTTCAAATCCACTCTAGCTAGCTCTTTCAGTGCTTTTGACATGGATAGATGTCAAATTATGTGGCTCTTAAAAAACTGTCTAACTCTTTAAGGTTTGCTATATTTTAGTGTTGGAAATCCTGACAAATTTGAATAATACGAGACAAAAAAAAGCACACAAAATATATTTTTTCAAATCGCCTCTCTCGGCACTTGCTTGCGTTGATGATAATGCGTTCAGCATATTTCCTCCGTCAACACAATCGGGGCTATTTGAACCATCTGAGCCAGAATACAATTCTGAAGGAGAAGACAACATGCTTATGAGTCTTTCTCTGTGTGCACGATAACAGTACAGTATGTTATCCATTTAAAATGATCAATCTGCATTAGTCTCTTTCTGCATATATCGTTTCCCCCGTTTTAAACAGCGAATTTCCATCCTTAGAACGTATAACATATAGTCAGCACATAACGTAACATTCATTCATTCACTCATTCATTTCCTCAATCGCTTTATCCTCACTAGGATCGTGGGGGGTGCTGGAGCCTATCCCAGCTGACATTGGGCCAGAGGCGGGGGACACACCCTGAATCGGTGGCCAGTTAATCACAGCGCACAAGGAGACAAACAACCATTCACGCTCACACTCTTACTTCGGGGAAATTTAGTGTCCAATCAGCCTACCATGCATGTTTTTGGATTGTGGGAGGAAATCGGAGTACCCGGAGGAAACCCACGCCGGCCCGGAGAGAACCTGCAAACTCCCCACAGGCGGCCTGGATTTGAACCCAATAACCCAGAGCTGTGAGGCCGATGTGCGAACCACTCGCGCCACAGGGCTGTCCTTATTGTAATAATGCTGCCTGAATATTTTAAGAAAGGAAAAAACGTCTACTTACACCGATTTGAATCGAAATGTTATTGCATGGCGTGCTCTGCTTCTTACTTCTACTTGAAGTTTAAAAAAAATAGCCTTTGTAAAATCCTCATTCGTTTCAACTCCGTTGCTTCAAATTAGGAATGTCCCCGATCAAAAATCAAATCGGAATTTATCAGCCAGGTCGTTTCATTTTCAGGGGATCCGAATCAGTAATAGTAAAATAGGTGATTTGAGTGACTCTTTATGAATCATTTTTCTGTCCTCATTTTTCGGTGTTTTAAATAACATCCCTACTATGTTTAGTTACCAAACACCACATACTCTAACTGCATTCGTGGGGAGGAGTTGCTAGTGAAGAAGAGTTAGATGTCAGCCGTGATATACCCTCTTAAACACTTTATTGGAGTTAGGCGCATCATGTTGCATTCTCTTTTGACCTCCTGAGCCTGTTTTATGCCTGCCTTCAGCAAAACCGCTCTGTCCGTGAAGCTTTTTTTTCCTATTGTTGCTTCAGTAACTGTTGGCTTTTGAGGGTTTGATCTTAACTGCAAAGCAGCGAGTGTCCGTTGCAGCTGTCATGGTTGTTAACATCTGCTACTGACGAGCTGGAGAGTTTTCACGAACATCTTTGTCTGGCGTTTGGAATTCATGCAATTCATTTATGCAATATCTGGACACAAAATGGAAAAAAATAATCTTGAAAATTGAGTAAATGTTTTATTTAAACATGTTACTCTTGCTTTTAACAAGTAGAAAAATCTGCTGGTGGAGCAAGTAAAAGTGGCTCACAGTAAGTCATTATCTTATAGTTAAATTAGAATATATTCATTCATTTATTCATTTTCTGAACTATATTCCCTCACAAGGGTCCAGCTGACTTTGGGCACCAAGTGGGGGATACCCTGAATGAGTGGCCAGCAGGGCATGTGAGACCGCCGCGTTAACCACTCGACCAACCGGCCGCCGATTAGAATGAATTCTGCATATATTACTGCAAACTAGACATTCTTAGTAAGACTATTATTTTTGCAGTGTATCTCAAACACAAGCCCCGAGTGCTAAATCCAATTTATTGTGGCCCATGGAATAAAATTGTGAATTACATTTTTTTTTAAATGTCATCCTTTCAAGCATTTGTAAAATGAAATTAGTGGAAATGTGAATACTCACATGGTAAGTGCTTTTAACTTTTGTAATCATCATCATCCATACCACACAGCTTAGGGGTTGCTGTGGCCTTTCCCAGCTGACTTCGGAGGAAAGGCAGACTAAACCCTAGACTGGTCGCCAGAAATATTCTAATTGACCACCAAAAATTTCAGGTTAAGGTCTATAGTGCTCACAGCAAAAAAAATAATTCATCTGGAGATCTGCAATCATTTAATTTTTTTTGTATCTTCTAATATTAATTCCCCAAATGCTTGCATTACCGGTATTGAACTTTTTCCTTGCAAAATAAACCTTTTTCTTCTAAAGCTAATCAATATATCCTCTTGTGGTGTCAGGTTGAGCGGGGCCTCCCCTTTCCTTGGTGACAACAAGCAAGAGACGCTAGCTAATGTGTCGGCCGTGGACTACACTTTTGATGAAGATTTCTTTGGTGGCACAAGCATCTTGGCCAAAGACTTCATTGCCAGACTCCTCGTCAAAGACCCCAAGTAAAGCTAAAAAAAACATTCACAAATGAAAAAAATGTTCCTTTGTCTTTATATATTTATTTATTTATTTATTTATTTATTTATTTAAACAGATAGAACCTATTGATATCAAGATCTCTTTCGCAAGGGTGAAATGGCCACATTCACACTTACACTCATACCTAGGGGCAATTTAGAGTGTCCTAACAGCCTACAATGCATATTTTTGGAATTGCGGACAGAAACTGTTGTGCCCGGCGAGAACATGCAAACTCCACCCAAGAAGACCAAACTGGGTATGAACCCAGGACCCCAAAACTGTGAGGCCGATGCGCTAACCACTCATCCGCCGGGCCGTCACATCAAATCATTTGAAGTCACAATTGGAGATTATTTTACTGACCACTAAAGGGCAGTGTCTTCCTTAGGGACTTGAATAATAGTACAGTGCAAAAATTATCAATTACGCACCATAAATACACTGTTCCTACATTGCCATAATTCACCTTTTGTGGTGGGTCTTGGAACCAATCAACTGTGATAAATGAGGTATTACTGTAGTATACATATAAATGTTGTTCTGTGTTGTGTTGACAGAAAGAGGATGAGTATTCAGGATAGCCTTCAACATCCTTGGATTAAGGCAGGACTTTGCTTTTAAACAATAATTAATTGAAAGTGGTTATTATATATTAATGTTTTTTTATCTCCAAACCAGCCCACAGATACGCAACAGGCGCTAAGTAGGAAGGAGTCTGCGGTCAATATGGAAAAGTTTAGAAGGTTCGCCGCTCGAAGGAAATGGAAAGTAAGTTTTTATGTCGTGGATAACATTTCAGCTCAGCTTATAACGAACACAAAAGCCCCCATTTTGGATTTCAACATGTCAGATGAATTGTTGCCTGACTGGTTGATTGTGGTGTTGAAGTCCAACAAGTTTACACGCTTAGAACAAAACCACAAGATGGCGGCACATACGGGTGCAGCGGCTCAATGTTCTCCAGTTTTGTTTTTTGTTTTCTCAATCTTATTGTTATTTACTAACATCTGCAGGGGGGGTTGCATGTACATACACAAGGAATGGTGCTCCAACAGTAAGATCATTAACACTCACTGCTCCCCGGATTTAGAGCTATTGGCAGTACGATGCAGGCCCTTTTATCTACCTAGAGAGCTAACGATTGTCATTGTAATGCCGGTTTACATCCCACCGGGTGTTAACGTTAGCACGGAACTTAGCCTCCTGCTAGCGGCTGTAAACAAACAGCAGCTTGACCACCTGTAGTCTTTATTGTCGCTGGTGACTTCATCAAAGCATGTTTAAGACTGTTCTGCCTAAGTTTATCCAGTACGTGAAGTGTCACACGAGAGGAGATAAAAAACTCTATACCTTGTTTATTCTAATATGAAACATGCTTATAGAGCCACACCCCTCCCCCACGTAGCTGGATCAGACCATCTCGGCCTGTCCCTCATCCCAGCATACACCCCACTCCAGAGGCTAACAAGGCCACATATAAAGATTATAAAAACATGGCCCGAGGACGCTCTTTCTCAGCTGCAAGACTGTTTTTCCTGCACCATTTGGGAACTTTTTGAACACCACGACCTCCAGGACGACACAGACACTGAACTTTCCTACATCAAAAACTGGACGGACAAAGTCACTGTTAATAAACGGATACAGGTTTTTCCTAACCAAAAACCCTCGATGAACAGTGAGACACAGGCACTCATCAAATGCCGTAACATCGCCTACAGGTCAGGGGACAAAGTACAGTACAACGCTGCCAGAGCAGAGCTGAAGATAGGCATTAAAAAGGCCAAGGCAGCATATATAAGGAAAATTGAGGAGCACTTCGCATGAAATGACCAAAAGAAGATGTGGCAGGGAATACGACAGATTACCAATTACAATGACAATAATGTGTCTGTTAACACAGATGCCTCACTAGCAGAGGAACCTCACCATTTCTTTTCCCGCTTTGAGTCTGACAAATCAGACCCTGTCTCAACACATCCACCACCACTGTGCAGCAGTATACTGGAACTTCAGGAACATAAAGTGAGACAGATACTGTGGACTATGAACACCAGGAAGGCTGCTGGCCCTGACGGAGTACATGGGAAGGTGCTCAAAGCCTGCGCTGCCCAGCTGACTGATGTTTTCACAAATATCTTCAATTGTTCCCTGCAACAATCCATCATCCCATCCTGCCTGAAATCTGCCACCATTATCCCTGCCCCTAAAAAGCCAACCGTTGACAGCCTGAATGATTATAGACCTGTTGCACTTATGCCTGTGATCATGAAGTGTTTTGAAAAGTTGGTCACCCGCCATATCAGGGATACAATCCCTCCCTCAGTTGACCCTCACCAGTTTGCCTATAGAGCAAATAGGTCCACTGAGGACGACATCGCCGTAGCTCTACAAACAGCACTGAGCCACCTGGATCACCATGGGAATTACGTGAGGATGCTTTTCATTGACTATAGCTCAGCCTTCAACACTATAACACCGGACATTCTGGCTGAAAAACTCTCCCACCTTGAACTATCCTCTTCTATCTGCTACTAGATTAAGAACTTCTTAACCAACCGTCCACAAACTGTTAGACTTGGTCCCCACCTCTCTTCCTCCATTACACTGAGCACTGGCTCCCCTCAAGGCTCTGTACTGACTGAGTCCTCTTCTGTACTCCCTGTACACATACGACTGTACACCGACCCACCAGTCTAACTCCATCATCAAATTTGCCGATGACACCACTGTAGTCGGACTCATCTCAGGAGGGGATGAGTCAGCCTATAGAGATGAGGTCAACAAACTGTCTTCGTTGTGTTTGGTGAACAATCTCACACTCAACACCACGAAAGCTAACGCAATAATCCTGGACTTTCACAAACGCAGCACAGATCTGGCCCCACTCCTCATAAATGGAGTATGCGTGGACAGGGTCCAAGCCTTCAAATTCCTGGGGGTCCACATCACGGAGAAGCTCTCCTGGTCTTACAACGCCACGGTAGTTGTGAAGAAGGCCAAGAAGCGACTCCATTTCCTGAGGGTACTCAGGAGGAACAACTTGGACACTAAGCTTCTGGTAACCTTCTATAGCACCACTGTGGAGAGCATCTTGGCATACTTCATTACAGTGTGGTACGCTGGAAGCACGGCAGCAGACAGAAAGGCAATGGAGAGGGTGATCAACACTGCCCAGAAGATCATTGGCTGCTCTTTGCGCTCACTGGATGACACTGTGATTTCAGTTTAGGTTACAGTTATCTACATCACACATATTTTCATTCCATTATCGTCTTATATCTTGAAATTTTACTAACATTTAAAAATATTAAGAACTCCAACATGTCTGTTTTGTGTTTTTGCAGCAATCCGTTCGACTCATCTCCTTGTGCAATCGCCTGTCGAGGTCTTTCCTATCCAGAAGCAACATGAGCGTTGCGCGAAGTGAAGACACACTGGTAACGCCAATTTACACGAAATGCACCGCTAATTAGTCTTAGTTAACTGCTACAGTTGGCCTTTTCTTAATTACAGCCTGACTATTATTAGCCTCACGGCCTCACAATCTCGCCAGCCTGGATTTGATACAAGTTGTGTTTACATGCGTAACTGTGCATAGATGGGCTAGAAACATGTTTGTGAACTAAGTATCAGATGATGTTTACTTGTAGGTTGCAGATTTTTAATTATTGACACTCCTTACAAGTTGCGCCTTTCAGGTATGGAAGAGAACTGCAACTCATTTTAAAGTCACCAATTTGTTTATTCCCTTGGCGCTTGAATTTACATCTAACAAGCAATACATAAAAAAGAAATACAGAAATACTCAAATGCATGACAATAATAATAATTTAAAAAGTGATAATCCTAATAATAAATATATAATTTAAAATTAAAATTTTAAAAAGAGCATCTGCTGTTAGTTGTTGCATTTATTTGTTACTTTGTAAATTTTATGCTCTTGCAATTAATGTGAGTTTGACAGTGGTGGGCCGTGCGTTTCACACCTAGGCCTTCATTAGTGTTCCATCTGAATCAATCCAACCCTCGGTAATTATTTTATGGCTTTAATAATGCTACTGCAGTTACACCTGCAACACATACAAAAATGACATCGAAAAATAACCTCATAAAATTTCTATTTAGAAATATGACCAGAATTTTTTAAAATGATTTTACTCACCAAAAATATTATTTAATTTGTACTCAAAATCCATCCTGCTTTTTTCCTAAAGAGGTTTTCAACTTCTACTTTGTCGTAGAGATTATCCGTGCATTGCAGTCATTACCCGTAATTAAAGTTCCTACTGTGTGCCTGACTGACACTTATTCGATGGAACGGGGCCCACAGAACTGATTATGTAGGCTAACCTGTTTGAACCCTCGACCCCTAAACTGTGAGCCCGACGTGGTTATCACTCTTCCATCGAGACACCCTAAAACTTATATTTTCATTTAAAATTTCAAAATTCATTTTTATGCAGTTATACATTACAATATTTTATGAATTTTAAATTATTAATTCAGTCAGAGTGGATATTATTAAACTATGAGAACCGGCTCGTTTTTCTTCTGCCATTGTAGCAACTTGATGTCCAATCCATTTTGCCTGGGGGGTACTGAATGAATATACGTTCGTTTGAAATGTTAGCTGCCGTTAAAAGAAACCAATAAATTTAAATATAGTTTGTCACTGTAAATTAATATTGTTTGTTAACATTTTCAGCACAACATTGAATTATTTTGTAAAATGTTTACTTTTTCATGGAGGATGAGGAAGACTCATTCGTAATGAAGGCCATCATCCATGCCATAAACGATGACAACGTTCCAGGCCTGCAGCATCTGTTGGGCTCGTTGAATAGTTACGATGTCAATCAGCCCAACAAGCACGGGACGCCGCCGCTACTGACAGCGGCTGGCTGCGGCAATGTGGACATCATCAAAGTTCTCATTAGGAAAGGAGCCCACATTCATGCCCTCGATAAGGTGGCACCTAAATTTTGAATGTTTGAATATTTCAGCTATTCATTTCCTTTTTCTTTATTATTTGGATTTTTTTGTTATGTTTGTGTTTTGGATGATTTATACCTTGTATGCTGATTGAGTTTTTTCCTTGGCGATTGGACTGACGTCTGCATTTATTTATTTTTCATAGAGTGGAGCCAACGCCATCTACTACGCGGCGAGACACGGTCACGTGGACACCCTCAAATTCCTCCATGCCAACAAATGTCCTCTGGACGTACAGGATAAGGTCACAAATCAAGAAATCTTTCACTCGTATAAACAAATATACTCGATGGTTTTGATCTCTTGTAATTGTACATGAAGGCCTTTAGGTTCTGATGTCATAGACATTGATTGCTTTGATTTTCCACACCTGTGCCTCCTGGCATTTAGTGTCCAGTGCAGACTGCTTGTCTGTGTTTTTGTGCAGCAGAAATCTGATGTATGGTCAACCTCCTTTTTTTCCACATTACAGCACTAAGAAGAAAGTTGGCTCATATATGTGCAGTTAAAAGATATGCATTTCTCTTGGATAGACACTGATGAACATCAGTAAAGATGTGTTCAGACCAGGAATGGGCAAACTAGTCCTTGAGGGACGCTGTGGGGGCAGGTTTTTGTTCCAACCGATTTAGTGCAGACAGTTTAACCAATGAGATTTCTGCAGAAAACAAGAAGCACCTGACTTCAATCCACTGATTGTACTTTTAGAACACCAGATATGTGAAAAGGTGCCTTCTCAATGAGTTGGAATGAAAACCCGTACCCACCGTGCCCCTTTGCGGAATAGATTACCCACCCCTGGTTCATGCAAAAGTAGAACCGTCCCACGAAAACGCCTCGCTCGTTGCCCAAATCCGTCTTTTGTGGACACAGACCTTACGTGGCCAACAGTTGCATTCTTTGAAAATAAGGGATAAAGACAGTGCACTGTCATCATAAGCAGCATCCCATTGGCTGTCTCGTATGGTTGTATCTCGAATTTGTCTCGTATCTCAAGGGAAATATTTGCTCAGAATTTTCCTTGTATCTCAAGTTTCTCGTACGTTGGGGCACTCATATGTCAAGATATTACTTTAGTAATAATGGGGTGATCCGACTTTGCAGTTTTTCAATTATCCGTTATCTGCGAAATTCAAAGGATTAACGTATATTACAGGTTGCAATGTTGATGTTGGGTTTCTTAAGATATACCTAAATATACCACGTTGGAGTGGAGTGAGAGAGGAAGGGGTGGACAAGATTTTCTTTAACAAGTGTCAAAACTAGCTTTTTTGTTGATTCCCACAGTCTGGAGAAACAGCTCTGCACGTGGCGTCTCGCTATGGCAATGTGGACGTGGTGAGCTACCTTTGCGGCATAAAGGCCAACCCGGACCTCTACGACAAGGTGAGCCCCCCAGTTCATCCCAAAGCCAAGCACAATATTGAAAGATCTTTTTTATAAACCTCACATCGCCTGCTCAGGAGCGAGAGACGGCATTACACTGCGCGGCTTGGCACGGCTACTCGGCAGTGGCTCGGGCATTGTGCCGTGCCGGCTGCCGCGTGGACGCCAAGAACCGCGAAGGCGAGAGCGCCTTGCTCTCTGCATCCGCACGCGGTTTTGTGGATATCGTGGAGTGTCTGGCGGACCACCGTGCCGACCTGGAGAGCGCCGACAAGGTTGGGACCCTATTTCTTCAAGTTTTCAGTCGTTCTTATTTCCATCGTGGGAAACTGCGTCGTTTCTTTGTTTTCCCACAGGACGGCCAAACCGCCCTCCACCTGGCCGTGCGGCGGTGCCAACTGGAGGTGGTCCGATGCCTGCTGGCTCGCAGCTGTCAGACAGACCGCCAGGATCGCCACGGCAACGTGCCGCTGCACATCGCCTGCAAGGACGGAAACCTGCCTGTCGTGGTGGCGCTCTGCGCCGCCCGAGCAGTACTGGACATCCCCAACAAGGTGCCATTTGGAATCAGTCTGTAAAAGTGTCAATGGACTTCAAAACCTTGCACAGCCACGTTGACATTGTTCATAAAAAGATGTCGACAGTCGTTTTGAAAGTCGATTAATTGTTAAAACATTTGACCATATAATATTTTACGGGGATTACTGGAGCCGAACCCCTATCCCCGTCCGTGCCTGCCCATATCGAAGTCAGATGAATGAACCTCTGCACCATCAGGCGGCCATTTTTTAATTTTATTTTAAATTTGTATTTACTTTTTTCATATTTTACAATTTAAAATATTCATTGATTTCTGTAAACAGTAAAATAACATGATTTCAAAATTGCAGAAATGAGGGAGGTGTACTCACTTTGGTGAGATACTGTATTGTCTGTTTAGCCGACTCATCACAAACATAAGAGGTGCTTAGTTGACTATCAAAATAATCATTTATGACACCTCAAGTCTGCATTTTGTTTCCTCTCAAAATTCCCTAGCAAATTATTGAACCCGATTTATTGTTTGACACATTGATGAGTGAAAATTTGTAAAATTTGCAAGAATTTGAATCTATAAATCTACTTACTAGGCAGCCCAGTGGCGCCAGTAGTTAGCACGTCGGCCTCACAGCTTTGGGGTTTTGGGTTTAAATCCAGGTCGGTACACCTGTGTGGAGTTTCCATGTTTTCTCCAGGCCTGTGTGGATTCCCTCCAGATACTCCAGTTAACTCCCACTTTCCAAAAACATGCATTGTAGGCTGATTAGACAAACTAAATTGCCCCTAGGTGTGAGTGTGACCATGCATGGTTGTCTGTCTCCTTGTGCCCTGCAATCGGCTGGCCACCGATTCAGGGTGTTGTCCCCCGCATCTGGCCCGGAGACAGCTGGGATAAGCTCCAGCACGCCCCATGACCCTAATGAGGATAAAGCAGTTCAGAAAATGAATTGGGATGAAAAATCTACCTACTATCTACTTTTACCCTATCAATGTGCTTTAACGTAACAACTTTAGACATTTCTCCTTTGGTCTTTGTAACATTATATCCAAAAAAAGGACATTTAAAGTAATTCCTCAAACTAATAGAATCATAATATCCATATCCAACAACTATAGTATCAGGTCGTAACACCTCTTTGGATTTTAGGTGAGATAATCCTGCATTAGTGCTTTGTTTAATGGGTTTATGAATAAATCTCTGATCGCCTTTGCCAACACTAATGCTTACAGTATTTAATTGGATTGGTTTTTGTGAACATTGACTTACTTACTTTGTATTATAGGACACTTATTTAACTCATTAGTTGTCAAATATTGACAAATTTTAAATTAAATTATTTGTCAATCTTTTCAGGCATTAGAGGATAAAGCACACCAGAAATTGATAACGACAAACAATGTCATTTTAGAAGAAATATGCCAGAACATTTTCTGCAAAAGTTGTCCACTTTACAAGTTTTGAGGTTCCATATTTGCAATAAAATTGCATTTAAAGTTTCATTTTTAAAAACAATTTAGTTTTTTATCGAAACATAATTCCTTCCCAAATTGCTTATTCTCATAAGGGTCGCGGGGGTGCTGTTGCTTATCCCAGCTAACCATGGGCAGAAGTTGGAACAGCCTGAATTGGTGGCTAGCCAATCGTTGAACACCAGCACTGTCAATGACTGCTATATGAGCACAGGACTCAAACGAACTGTTATTGACGAGTCCTTCCTTTTTTTTATTTTTTTATCAGTACGGCCGGACCCCCCTCCACCTGGCCGCCAGCAACGGCGGCCTAGAAGTAGTTCGTCACCTCTGCCTTTCAGGTGCCAACACTGAAGCCGTCACCAATGTAAGCCAACTTGGAAAAAAAAAAAAACACTTTTATTAGTGCTTACATACATTTTTTTCTTTTTCTCAGGATGGAAAAAGCGCTGAGGACTTGGCAACAGCTGAGCAACATGACAATATAGTGGCCTTGTTAGGGAAGCTTAAAAAGGTAACAAAAGGTTTGGAGTGTGATTGACATTTGTTATTTCATTGAATACAAAATGGAAAGTGTAGTGCAGAGGGCTCTCACTCACCCACGCTGACACTCACTGGCAACGACGCCCTTTTGTTGCGTGACTCATCCGGCACATTCAAGAAGAAAAAAATGTCAGTATTTGTAAATATACATCTATCTACGATAGAATGCAAATTTAGTCTCATTTAAACCAAAAATGAACATGTAAGTCACGCCCGATTACCCGAGACCTACAAACAGCAGCCATCCACCTTTATTTACATATTGACAGTGGTGTCTAACTGGCACTAGTCGAAATCCGGGCTCAGCTCAGTATTCTATGTTGCCTGCAAAAGTGAATTGTGCAGCTGCATGTTTTTCACTGAGATAAATTTTTCGTAAATCAATACATATTTAATTTTTGTTTTGTTACTAACCATTCTTTTGAAAAAATAAAGAGCCTGTTATTTTTTTTTACCAACAAATGAAAAAAGAACACTGATTATTCCCTTAGATTCTAACATTGTAAATATATAATAAATACATTAATTCATTCATTGATTTTTCTTCCCGCTTATCCTCACAAGGGTCGCTAGGGGTGCTGGAACCTATCCAAGCTAACTATAGGCACCAGTCGGGGGACACTCTAAATTGGTGTCCATCCATTTGCAGGGTACGTGGAGACAGACAACTATTCAAACTCACGCTCATACCAAAATGCGTGGGTATTATCCGGACTCTGTTTTTCTCCCACCTCCAAAACAGATGCATGGCAGACTGTTTAAACACTAAAATGCAGACAGGTATGAGTATGAGCCTGAATGATTGGTTGTCTTCTTGTTTCCTATGATTGGCTAGTCATCAATTCAGGGTCTCCCCCACCTCGTATCCATAGTGGGCACCCCTCACGACCCTTGGGAGGCCAAGGAGCCATAATGATGTGTTTCCTTTTTAATAAGGTGAACCCTCGAATGTCGCTGATAATGTAGGCCACATATGACTGCAATAATCGAAGAAGCGAGAAGTAGAATGACCCCTATTATTACTAACACTATGTTTTCGTGCCTATACAAAATACAGTAAGTACACAAGTCCAGTTATCATGAAGTGCAGTTTTCAAATACTCCAGTTATAAGCATATGAAAAGTCTGCAATGTATTAATATCTAAATATATTATCACAGTAAAAATAGTTAAACAAAGAAACAGGTTAATGGGAGTTTTAGTCCAAGTCCTCCTACACAGTCAAGACCTAAATTATACATTGTACTATTTTAGGATTCACATTGTGAAACAGCCATTTTGTTGCTTCTTTTTCTCTAACATGAACTTGAAGTTGTTTGGTTTCCAGGGCATTAACTTTTGGCAACGTAAAAAAAAAAAGCGCACTTCTGGTGACATTAGGTCAGTGTGAACATTTTTATTTTGGAATCTTTTTTTTAGGTTTATGTGATTCCTGCTGATAGTTTTTTGATGAGCATGGCTATTGTTAATATAGATGACATAGTCTTAAATGAAAAGATTTTCAGATGGTCGTGTCCTTTGAGATATTTTCAATGCAAAAGGTGTTCCACAGCTCAAAAAAAGGTTTGGAAACACTGCACTAGGTAACTGAAAATATGCAAAGTGAAAACCGGGGTACAATTCTGAGCCCTGGAGCAGCATCCAGTAAAAACAAACTTCCTTAGCTCTTTATTTGTGTTTTGCTGTAGGACAACCACAAGCTAACCTTCATCCAGCAGTTGCGCCCCACACAGACGGTGCAGCCACGGATCAAGCTCAAACTCTTTGGCCAGCAGGGGGCCGGCAAAACCACACTGCTGGAGTCGCTTAAGTGTGGCATCCTGCGCAGCTTCTTCCGACGGCGACGGACCGCCCGCATGACAAACTCGGCGAGGCACCCAAACTCTCCTGTCAATACAAAACCAGCCGGTAGGTTACGGAGAGCCATAACGCTCACTATAAAGTGTTACCTTGACACATGCGTAATGTGTATCTCATGCTATTCTTGCACCCAGAGAATCTAGAACGCTATGGACACTTTTCCTGGTTGTACTGCTCATGTGACTTCTATTTTGAATTTGTCTGTGTGCAGGAAACACCATTTCAGAACACAGAAAGAAAATATTTTGACGGTTTAGCTGCATGATTGAACATTTGTAATTATGAATTTAAACAAAATTCCGCTTTTCTTTTTACTGTATTTTCTCGCATATAAGCCGTATTTGTAACAAAAAAGATGACCAAATCAAGGGTACTGCTTATATACACTCAAAGCTTGCCATACTCTTTTTCACCAGTAGATGGTCGGCAAAGTAACAATTACTATTTGTTGGTTATTTTCTGTTTTGCAGTTGGAAAACAACCATTACTGGATGAATTAATTCCTCAAGACATTGACCCATTTGATTCCTACATTATCTCAGAAATACCAAGTAATGGTTTTTCTTGAGGTATATGTATAAATATAAAACTTCCTTATGATATTGACCCCAATAATATGCTTTTGATTCATACAGTATCTGAGAAATACCACGTGCGAGGATTTTTCTTAAGATTTTCCCTTGAAAGTAACACTTCGTACTCCCTATCAAAACCTTGAATATGGAGGGGAAAATTGTGAATCAGGTGGTGGCTTATATGCAAGAAATTGTAAAACTCAACTATTTTAAGGTAATTTTAAGGGTGCGGCTTATATGTGAGTAAATACGGTATTCTTTTTTGCTCTAAATCAGCCTTTGTAAAAAGTGCAGTCAATAGGTGGTTTGACTCTTATTATGCGTTGACCACAGTTAGGTCATGTGGTAGGTTGCTTCATAAAGACATGTTGTTTATATACACCTGGTAAGACCAATGACGTCACCCCTACCTTCGAACACTTTATGCCCAAATATATTTTGGAGCATTATCACCACCTACTGTTCCAGAGAGACATCTCACCCAAACTCACTGTAGCGTTGTGTATTCTTTAGAATTTTTAGATAAAGTCGATAAAATAATGTTTTGTTTTGTTTTTGTATTTATATTTTCTATATCAGTGTCGGTGAGCATCTCCAATTTGTACCCGGGCTGCGAAAATGTCAGCGTGCGCAGCCGTAGCATGATGTTCGAACCCAGCTTGACCAAAGGCGTCCTGGAGGTCTTTGCGCCCGCGCATAGCAGTCTCTCACCTGCCACGGCCGCTGACGAACTGGCCACTCGGGCCATCGACATTCAACACGCCAATATTCATGGTAGGATATATATAACTTTTACAGTCCCATTGAACATGAGAGACTCCCGGTGGCATCCAATCATGTTTCTTCTGTAAATTGAAATGTGTTTGTCACTGTTTGACATCCATAGTGGGAGGGCTTTCAGCCAATAAACATTGGTTATTGTCTGCCAACGTTCCGACTTCAAATGGATTGAACGTCTTTTGCTGTTAATAGAAGCCGATGCATAACATGTCAAGCTTTTTCCTATCCCAATGGATAGGATTTTTAAAAATGAGAGTGATTCATTTATCTTTTTATTGTTGAAGTAGAAAAAAAAATTAACAGAGTGGAATGATACCTCCTCTAATCCGTAAACATTGAAGCATTTTCAGGTCACTTCCTGTTCATTTTATTTCACTGCTTAATTTTGTAGTCAATAGTCATTTCATTTGGATTTGAGGCAATATTAATTCTAAATACTTTTAATTCTGCTGCTCGGCATTTTTGTATAGCTTCCTGGGTTTTTTTTTGTGTGTTTTGGGCGCCATTTGGAAATTAATAAGGAGTTTTTGGCACATTTTGGCGCAACCGTATTTTTTTTTCCACAAATCTGGCCGATTAACATTTGTACACCATTCATTAATTCATCTCCCATTCTGATCATCTTAACATTTATCGTGAGGTTGCTGGAGCCTATCCCAGCTAACAATTGACAATAAACAGGATACACCGTGAATTGGGTTCCAACTAATTGCACCTGTTATCTGCCTGATTTAGGATTTTGTTTTAACGTCAGAAAAAGTATTTTGGGAACAACTTTAAATATTAAGAAGGAAATAAATATAGAGCCTACATTGCGTGAATTTTTGTAAAGTTTTTAAGTGGAATGGTGCAAATCAGTTAAAGTGTGTAAGGGCTTCATCGTAAAAAGTGCATGGGAAAAAAATGTGAATACTATTGTATGTTTGTAGGCGTGGGAGATTTCAGTGTGTGGGAGTTTTCCGGCAACTCCGTCTACTACTGTGCTTACGATTACTTTGCGGCAAACGACGCCACGGCCCTTCACATGGTGGTCTTCAGTCTGGAGGAGCCCTACGAGAGCCAGCTCAACCACGTAAGCTACTGGCTCAACATGCTCAAGTCCTTGACACCACCTGACAACGACATTCGTAAGTCCCAACGGCACCCCCGCCCCTCCGGTGCAGTAGCATATTGACATTGTCGCCGCTCGCAGTGTTCGGCGGAAGGGTCCAGCAGCCTTTGGCGGTGGTCCTTGTGGGCACGCACGCCGACCTGGCTGATGTTCCCAGGTCTTTCTCAGGAGAGTTCAGCTACAACAAAGAGAGAGCGCTACTCAAAGAAGTTAGGAGCAGGTTAGCATCCTTATTTTCATTTACTTAATTTTTGTTTTCCAAATAATTTTTTGATCCTTAAGGATTATTTGAAAACCATTAGACGTATTTCTACTTAGCAATCGACATCATTGCAGAATATACTTGTCATATGAAACGAAAGAGTTGAATATTACATTTTGCCGTAATGAAGTAAAAGGTCACAGAAGTTAAATATATGTTTGCGTTTAAGAAAGATCAAGAACAAACAAGGGAACTAATATCAAACTTGATGGATATATTTAATGATACAGAATGTTTTGGGGTAATAGGTCAAAGGTCACTAAGGTCAGAACAGGTATTTTGCGTTAACTCAAGAATGAATAAGTGCCAATTATGATGTAGTTTGTAGGATATGTTTGTAATATGAAATGGAGAAGATTAGACTTGTTTCTAATTTTAAGGGATTACCTTCTCTTTGACTGTTTATAGCACATTTATTGAATTCATGATATTAATTTTTGAAATATTTTTACATATTACTTATTTGAACCTTTTCAGAATTGTTTTATTTTTGATATACCGTATTTTGCGGTTATATTAAATGATTTTTTGCATTTTTTGAGCCTCCCGTTTGTGCACCATTTAATATACCCCTCCCGTTTAATATACTGGGTATATTTAACGGCAATGCAGCTTTTTGGCCAAGATTTGTATGGTGTTCATGGGGGCATAATTATAGATACTTAAGTACGTTAAAATTCCAAGTCAGTTTTTTTTCAGCAGTAAGAAGTTTTAACCTAAGCAGTAAGTAGTTTTAGTCTGCAAAACGTTGATGCACCCCGTCACGGCATAAAGAGTGCATCATACCTTCCCGTTTTTGCGCCATTTTATATACCCCATTCCGTTTAATATGGGTTAATACGGGTCTATTAAATGGGGGGTATATTAAACAGCAAAATACGGTACCTACATGTGATGGTGTTTTTTTCACTGTCTACCATTGAAAGATTGATGTCTAGTCCATTTGAAGCAGGGGGGATGGCAGCGAATGAACGAATCTCAGCCGTCCCATTTCAAACGGATTATACATCTACTCCTGATAAACTCATTTGATTTCATAGCAGATGGGGGATTGGACGCCTCATTAAAGACACTGAAATAGATAAAGATTGATCATGTATTATTCATCAGGTTTGGAAACGACCTCCAGATCAGCGACAAGTTGTTTGTGATGGACGCCGGCGCTCCCAACTCCAAAGACATGAAGTTACTTAGGAATCATCTGCAAGAGCTTCGTTCTCAAATTATTTCTGTGAGATAAGCGCCAGGACTTGGTCAAAATGTCTACAAAATTGAAATTGGTCCTCTTGCCATACGCCTTTAGAATTGTGGCACCATGACGCTGTTGTCTGAGCGACTGCTGGGAGCACTGCCCGCCTGGCGTAAGTTGAGCGGTCCCAACCAGCTGACGTCATGGCAGCAGTTTGCCAGCGACATCCAGGAGAACATCAACCCGTTGGTGAGCCAGGACCATCTCCGAAGCTTGGCGATGCAGCTGCACAGCATGGGAGAGGTTCGTTTAGCCTTCACCTCCTCGTCCACATCTCTAAAGGAAAACCGACGGCTCAATAAAATGTCTTTCAGATCAACATCATGCAGAGCGAGACGGTGCAGGATGTGGTCCTCCTAGAGCCCCGTTGGCTATGCTGCAGCATTTTGGGACGCCTGCTGTCTCTGGAGACTCCCAAAGCCATCCACCACTACAGAGGGCGCTACAGGCTAGAGGAAGTTCAGGCCCTGGCACCCGAAAGCGACGTGGAAGAGCTACTGCAGATCCTGGACGCCATGGACATATGCGCACGTGACACTGCTGACCCCGCCATGGTGGACGTGCCGGCGCTCATTAAGGCCGGGGGACTGCATCGTTCCTGGACCGAGGACGATGGTGAAGGGGGCGTTGGTGCGGTCTACGGAGGGGTCCGGCTAGTGCCCGCCGAGCACCTGGTGGCGTTTCCTTGCGGTTTGTTCCACAAGCTGCAAGTCAACCTGTGCAGATGGAGCAGGCAGCAGAAGCCGGATGATGAAGAGGAGGAGGAAGATGAAGAGAGAGATGCCGGCGTTCATCTGTGGACGGATGGAGCAAAGGTGAGCGCCGTCCTCGTGATTGTGGATCTTTTCATCTTTCTTCAGAGAATTGAAACGTGTTCATCCCTAGTAGATGTCCTATTCAAATAAAAGGGTGGTGGAGTTTTAATCCAGGTCACTTCCCCCCGTGTGGAGTTTGCTTGTTCTCCCCGGGCCTGCATGGGTTACCTCCGGTTACTCCGGTTTCGTCCCACATTCCAAAAACTCAGAAATATGAGATGAGAGATGTATAAATCTAAAACTTCCTTATGATATTGACCCTAATAATGTGCTTTTGATTCAAACAGTATCTCAGAAATACCACGTGCGAGGATTTTTCTTAAGATTTTGCCTTCAAAGTAATACATTTGTACTCTATATTAAAACCATGAATAGTAATGTCCTGTTTCCACTCTATCCCAAGGTGAGCCGGTGGGGTGCAGAAGCCCTGGTGCTGCTGGTCAATCACGGCCAGGGTGTAGAGATTCGGATTCGCGGTCAAGAATCTCAGAGAGCCAAGTGCTACGCCATGTTGGATGCCGTGTGCGGCATCGCCGAGAACTTGCTGGCATCCACCTTGCCGGGTCTTGTGACGGCAAAATACTACCTGAGCCCCCAGCAGCTCCGAGAGCGCCATGCTCCCGTCATGGTCTACCAACCCAAAGACTTCCTGAGGGCGCAGACGCAGAGGGAGACCTCGCTCACCAACACTATTGGAGGCTACAGAGAGAGCTTCAGTGCCATCTTGGCCTTTGGCTGTGCCGAGGTAAACTAAATTTAAACCTTCTTGTGCAATAATCCAGGCAAAGAGGTTCATCTATTCCACTGCGGCTTTCGAATCCAACTTCCTGCTTCTCAATACGTATTGGGGAGCCAGCTCCGTCACGTGTACACTAATCATGTTTTTCCATTATTTTGTGCTTAATATCGATTGTCATCATATGCCTTTTCTTCGCACTACCCTTCATTGCACCAGCTTGCTTTGGATCCCTTGTGTTTCCCTTAATTCTGCACTAACTAATGCAAAAAAAACTGGAAAAAATGCAACGCTGCGCCCAGTGCTCGTAGAGATCTTTCTTTGCACGAGGGAGATGCACCGTAAAGTGCACTGAAATCATAATGAGCCTCTTGCGGCCGGGCAAACCGGCTGTCTCAAATGCTTGTAACTCAAAACTTGTCTCGCATCTCAAGGTAAATATTTGCTCGGAATTCTACACGTATCTCAAATTCCTCGTATGTCAAGGTATTACTGTATAAATATAGTGTGTCAGAAAGCCGTCGACTTTGGGAAAAAAATTAAGACTTTTATGTGAGCCATATGTGAGTAAATATGTGCCACGTTGCATTTTTATGTTTTTTTATCGCTTAATAAGGGGAGTTGCAATCGGTAATAAGAGGAGCAATTGGCCGAGGTTGACAGCTATGGTATTACACAAATCTTTTTCAAAAATAAAATATAGCAGGGTGTTCAAATACTGAACTGACTCTAAATCTTACTGTGCCTTTCTCTGTTTACCCTGGATAGTCTTAAGTGGCATCACCACTTGGTCTCTTTAAATTTGGGGGCAGATCAGTTCAATGTATTCATCCATTCATCTTCCATACCGCCCATCCTCGAAAAGGTTGCGGGGGTTGCTGGAGCCTAACCCAACTGTCTTCGGATGAAAGGCAGACGACACCCTAGAGCACGGGTGTCAAAGTGCCGTCCCGGGGGCCAAATCTGGCCCGACGCATCATTTTCTGCGGCCTGAGAAAGTAAATCATGAGTTTCTATTATAGGATCAAATTCAAATACCCGGTGGAGCGAGTGGTTAGCGCGTCGGTCTCATAGCTCTGGGGTCTTGAGTTCAAATCCAGGACCTGTCCATCTGCAGCACCCCCCGCGACGCTAATGAGGATAAAGCAGTTCAGAAAATGTGAAACGAGATGAGAGGCAAAGCCTTGTTTGTATTAATTGGAAATTTAAGGCCCTATGTATGCTACCATATCAATATTTCTTATGTTTGCATCTTCTGTCCACATGTAGGTGTACCAACGCGGCGTCCTGGGCCCCCACGTGCATATTAGCGATGTGCCGGCCCTAGCCCGACGAAAAATGTGCCGCATGCTGGACCCACCCGATGCCCTGGGCAAAGACTGGTGCCTTTTGGCCATGAACCTGGGCCTCAGCGAGCTGGTGGCCAAATATGGCGGCAACGCGCCAGCGGCCGACGGAGCCCAGCCGAGCCCCACGGCCGCTTTATTGCATGAGTGGAGTGGAAGCCCAGGTGGCACAGTGGGCGTCCTCATGCTCAAGCTCCGGGAGCTGGGTCGGAGGGACGCCGCCGACTTCCTCCTCAAGGCCTCACCTGTCTTCAGGGTCAATGCCGAGGGGCTCGGTGGCGACGCTTACACCCCCACCTGCAACGGGGGCACATCCTATAACTCCATCAGCTCCGTCATTTCCCGCTAAAAGGAACCTGGAACTTCAATTATCCCTGTAAAGAATGCGGGGGCGAGTCACATCATTCATTGGCTGGCATTGATGGCAATGGATGTCTAATCGATTTGAACTGGGAAGGATGGCAGTGAGTGAACGAACATCCATTCGTTTCAACTCCCCATCGTTCGTTCAAATGGATTGGGAGGTCTACTTGTGGAAAACTCACCACTACTCAAACTACTCGCTGGCCATGTCTTTTTTTTTTTTTTGTCAAAAGCCTTGGCGGCCGGCGTCCCTTTGCTGTGTTCCGCATCAAAATCAGCAAATGCTGGATTTCCTGCTACACCGATTTTGCCAGATCGAGGTGCAAATGACAATACCACCCTTAATGGCTAGTACCCTAGTCACTATTTTTCGATTTTAACGATAAGATCAACGGTATCACGTTGAAAGCAAACCTCGGCAAGTTCGCGAGTTTCAACTAAAGGTCGATCTATTAAAAAAATAATAATAATTTAGCTGGTTGCCAATGTCTAAAGCCGATGTTTTAAGCCAATATTTGAGGCAGATATACATTTTTTTAAAGCATTTTGATTATGAAAGTTAATTGAAAGGTATTATAGTGTGCACATTAATAGTTTTTTTTTTTCGTTTACTATTTGTTGTGCAGAATTACAATTATTCTGATCCGCTTATCCTCACCTTAATGTTGCAGGAATTCACAAAAATCTTCACCCAAACAAACATCACAGTTATCCTAATATACTGGCTATCTTTCGACTTGGGTTGATCTTAATAGAAAAGCCGACATTTATCCTGATATTATTTATCAGTTATTATAAAGATAACTTTGCAAACAGTTAGCATATCATCTTGAAAAAAAATAAATCCATGTATCGGTCAACCCTTACACACAGGCTATGTTTTGGATCATATTGTGATCATATTGCACCAATATATATGGACATGTTATCGGTTGATAACAGGCAACATGTATAAAATAGGATAACTGTTACCTTCACGTTTTTGTGTTGATCTTTGTTAAAAATATTTTGTACTACCTAGCGGCCACTGTTGCAAAAGGATGAAGATAAATAATTAAACTTTCAATTCATAATCAATGATTTTTTTTAGATAAACAATATCTCGCCTTATAAAATCGGCTTTAGACCAGCAATCGGCTGGTGTTTTTTTTTTTTAATCGGTATCGACCTTAAAAAAAAAAAAAAAAACATCGCATGACAGTCAGCCTCTATTAATATCTACTACTATCAGTATGTTTGTTTTACATAACGCACATCTCTTCTCCCATTTTGGCTGCCAAAGTGAGTGATGTCACCGCGCATTTTGTATTGGTTCGTCTCTCCGTTCCCGCCGCAGGATTTCATCCCAGTGCCTTTTTGGCCGTCTACCTCCCCCAAGCACAAATCAGAATCAGGTGCCTTGTCCGCACAAAAAAAAAAGGGAACTAGTATTCATTAGGGTCGACAAGTTTCGCCTAAAGTACGAGAAGACATTTTGTGTCAAAAACGTTGTCAACTGTAGTATATGGTATAGTGTACTTGATTTCTTTCAAAATGGCGGCCAACTTTCTGTTCAATTCAGGGCATGGGTCTTTCAGTACGCCAACTGCCATACCCACATTCCCTGCCCTGCGCAAGACATCAGCCATCTTGGATCCCAATCTATGGCAGCTACATTGGTACAAAATAAATTAGCGATTTGAAGCGCAAAAATATAATAAGGAAGGACAGCATACGTGTTTTATTTAATCTTATATATAATATTTAACTAGTTGGGTTTCAATAGCCTGTGCTTGTTGGAACACACGTTCATTTACCTCTCTCAATCAAACATTAATTGAAAATTTAGCGCAAGTTCCAAGTGTTAGTTGGCTACTTAATTGACAAATCAATCAGAAAATGAGTTGTAATGTACTTCTATAGTAAAAATCTATGGATGCATTTTTTTGCCATATTTTCAACTTCTATTTTGTGCTTCTAAATTACAATTTTTTCACCTTCAATCATTTTTTTTAATTATTTTGTCAAAGGAAAATGACAGAAATTTTATTTTTTGTTTTTTAAAAAAGCATGAAGGCAATGCACATGGTTTTACTTTCACGGATCAGACAAAAAAAATGGTGGGCCCAGGATCTGGCCCCCAGGCCTCCAGTTTGAAACCTTGACACGATGTATTCCAAAATGTTTATTTTGTTCCATTATAGCCGCCCCCAAATGGCTGAAGGCTCATGCATGGGAAGGACAGATTGCATAAAATTACAAATTGGCTGATACAGAAATATGATCAAGTTTTTAAAAACTAACTTGTTTAAAATATGAAATTTGCATTGCAATGTCAGTTCAATTCAGAAAGAACTTGATTTTTTCGAGTTATCGTATTTTATTTTTTTAGGTAACAACTTTGGCATCAACAGTATAATTTTCTACCCAGTTGATTTGGCATTTTAGTGTCCTGTTTTGTCTTTAACATTTCCTCCTCCATTTTGTCTGCAGAAACGGACAAAAAGCTGCTAAATGTTACATTTTAACACCCTTTCCTTCCACACTTTACGATGAATTTTTCATTTTGTCTTCTTCTTGTGTCACTTTTTGCTGGGGTTTAAAATCCGACTGAATGTACAACAAAAACACAGCAGTTCATTGTGTCCATGTTTTTAAATCTTGCCAATTTTACGTGGCTTTAAACATAACCAAGGCCTTGTCGGATAGCACAGCCAATATCAAACAAAAGGGAATTATGCTTTTTAAGTAACGACATTCTCATCCTTGACCAAAACAAAAAAAAAAGGATTTTAACCAGCTTTTTGAAGAATTTGTATTTTTTTTCTATATTCGCTTTATTTATGTTCTGTTCTTTTAGCCTCTTGTCAGTACTTTATAGCATATCTTTTTTTTAAATAAGAATAAAACCATCTTTACTAAAGACTTTTTTGGGGTCTCATGATTGTTTTATACGTTTATGAACAACAATAAAATCCAAAATAATTGGCTACAATCACTGTTTGATCCAAAACAAATACTAAACTCACGTTTAGAATTACCCGTCTTATCCAGCAGAGGGTAGCATTGCTTTTGATACGTTGGTATTATTTTTTTGGGACATACGTATTGGACACATTACCCAACATTATACATAAAGGCAATATAGAGTGTTTAACCAGCCTACCCTTCATGTTTTGGGGATGTGGGAAAAAAAACAGAGTACCCGGAGAAACACCACACAAGCCAGGGGAAAATATGAAAATTCCACGGTGAAGACCCACCTGGAATCAAACCCTCGATCTCAGCACTGTGTGACCTAGATGCTAGCAATTATAAATACATTATAAAATTATTTCAAATCCTAAAGATTTTTTTAAATTGGTGTATTTGCTGTTTAAATGTTTAAATTTATTATGAACGTTTTAAAAAATATATAAAGCCATTTTGGTGAGATTAATTATTCCAACTTATTTTTCACATGTTTAAAATTTTGGCTGGCCACCAATTCAGGTTGTCTCCCACCTCTGAGCCAAAGTTAGCCGGGATATACTCCAGCACCCCCCGCGACCCTAATGAGAATAAAGCGGTTCAAAAAATGAGAGATTTTTTTTGTTTGTTTTTTAACATTATGCAGTGGTGCTACAGGTGCGATGAGAACAATCATCCTTATATAATATTATTTTTGGAACGCTGACACATCACACGCTAACAGGAAAAAGAAGTGAAATCCTTCGTCACTGGCCGGAGCATGCAGAAGTCAGCGTAATGTTGATAGCACGAGGGCGTGACGAATGACTTGGCACTTTTTTCATACAGGCAAGTCCGTACAGCTACAGCAAAAGAAAGTCAACAATAGAAAAAAACGTTTTAGATTGTTTGGGGGTCTTTTTTGTGCTGATCGGAGATTTCTTGTTTTTCCTTTCTTGGAGCACGTGAGTCAGCTGAGCAGGTTATCAGGTCAAAGATCACAGGACCACGTCTACACACCAAGGTCTCTGCAGTGATCCACTTGATCAATAACGTCATTTATCGTCGTCAATGGCAGCCGATGAGTTTTTCATGTCAGTGGGCTTACTTCTGTAGTACCTTGTTTGCTGTCTTGCTCTTGTTCCATTAGCCAAATTCTCCTGTTCATCACATGACAAGGACCTTGTTGGCCTATCTAAGCTGCCTTCGGACGCGTGGCCGGGGACTCTCTGAATTGGTGGCCAGCCAATCGCACCCTAACGTAACATTCATTCATTCACTCATTTATTTTCTGAATCGCCTTATCCGCATTAGAGCCGTGGGGGGTGCTGGAGCCTATCTCAGCTGACTTTGGCCCAGAGGTGGGAGACAACCTGAATTGGTGTCCAGCCAATTACAGCGCACAAGGCGACAAACAACTATTCATGCTCACACTCATACCAAGAGGCAAAGGAAACCACGGATTTTTATCTAGTTTTCTGGATATATTGTTAATATGAAAGTTTCATAATGAAACAGGTGATTGAATTATGTGGTCGTGAGATCAAAGTTGACTCATCTCATATTCTGAATCCCTTTATCCTCACTAGGGTCACAGGGGATGTTGGAGACTATCCCAGCTGACATCAGGACACCCTTAATTGGTGGCCAACCAATCACAAGGTACAAGATGAGACAAACAACCATTCTCGCTTATACTCATACTTAAGGGCAATTTAGAGTGTCCAATCAGCCTACCATGCATGTTTTTGGAATGTGGGAAGAAACTAGAGTACCAGTAGAAAACCCACGCCGGTCCGGGGAGGAGATAGAAACTCCACACAGGACCAACCTGGATTTGAACCCAGGACTCCCACTATGAGGCACGTCAACCACTCAGCCGCTGTGCCGCCTAGGTTTTAATATAACAATTACAAATAAATAAACATTATTCACTTGAATAAAAATGACCTTATTTGTGTAGTGTATATTTTGAAATGATTATTTCATTTGTAAATGCCCAGTATTCAGGTTTTTTTGTTTTGTTTACACAGTTTAAAATATCGAACAGTTTCATGGGTGGCCAGGCGCACGAGTGGTTAGTATGTCAGCCACCGATTTCTGGGTTCAAATCCGGGTCGATGCACCTGTGTGGTGTTTGCGTGGGTTTTCGGGCACATTCAAAAAACATGCATGGTAGGCTGATTGGACACTCTAAATTGCCCCTAGGCATGAGTGTGGGTGTAAACGGTTGTTTGTGCCCTTGTGCCCTGTGATTGGCTGGCCACCAATTCAAGGTGTCCTCCGTCTCTGGCCCGAAGTCAGATGGGATAGGCTCCAGCACCCCCCGTGACCATAGTGAGGATAAACGTTTCTGAAAATGAGACAAGAGATAATACTGAAACTTTTTTAATCTATCGTAAAGTTAAGGTAAACAACAAAAAAACGTTTCAAATCTAGTTTAAAAATGGCAGTTTTACACGTATTTAGTAATAAAACAGGTTCAACCAAGCATGTTAGTAATGAGTCATTATTTGTCGAATGACAATAACACCTTATCTGTTTTTGGAAAAACTTCAAATTAATATAAAAACACTGCTCTCAAATGTCTTTGCAAAAAAATAGTGAAGCTAATAAAACGAGTAAAAATGACCAGAACAAAAACAAGCCTGTGACATTTTTAAAACCAAAGAATTGGTAATGAAATCAAGAAAAATGCCAACTGTGTTGTTGTGACAGCCGCTCAAAGTCCAAACACTTAATCTTGTTTCTCATAGCCTACTTTATGATAACACTTTTTTTGTTGTTGTAATTTTGTATGATTTATCTCCACTGGTGTCATATGGGCGAATTCAGTATTGATAACAAGAGTTTACTCCCATGCACAATTGTCACGTTATATCGCCTCCACCGGTAATATTGCAAACGTTCAAAGAGCTGACACGAGCTTGTTAGTGTTTATTATTTTAGGTGTTATGATTACTTTAAATTGATTTAAAGTGTTAGACGTCGATAGACGATGTTTTCTTCAGTGTCATTCCAAAGGGGAATCACGTGCCTTCATGCCATGTCACGAAAAGGGCTGGCATTAAAATAGGAACAAACTCGAAAACGACCAATCAGAGAGCTTAGTGGGCGGGCACTTGGGGGTGCCACTCAAGCCTTTATAAAGTTTGTGTGGCTCCTCCGTTCCAGGATATTTTCCTTTTTCCCCTCTCTCTTCGTTTGGTCAAAAAGGGCTGCTAGTAAGTATGAATTTCAATATTTTGGGGGTTTTATAATTCAAATATTGATGGTGCTGTCAAAAAATAGCTCTGTTTAATACTAGATGTAAAATTATTCTATAATCTAGAATGCCAGTCGTGGGAATTTCCTTCATAAGTATAAAAGCGATGGGAACCGAGTTAGCTTGGTGAAAATTCGATTTTAAGGCTTCTCAGAGTTTGTATTTCCGAGGCAGATGTGTTAAAACATTTGATTTTAGCCGTCGTCTTATATTCATCTGTCCTTTTGTTGTTCTGTGCCAAAAACAACAACAAAAAAACACCGTGTACTATTCGTTTGTTTGTTTTGCCCGATGGGGGAAAGAGTCAACATGGCTAGTGAAATCAAGTTAATTGTTTAGGAAATCATATTCCTCATCAATTTATTCTCAATTTTATTTTTATTGTGTGCGAGAGCCTGCAGTTTTTTTTGGCTCGCCTTCGCGGATCCCGTGACTATGAAGAAAAAAAAGGAAGAAAAACTGCCAGTTTCCGGTTTCGAAATAATCAATTATTTTCCAATTTCTTGCAAATTTCCTCATCACAGAAATATATTATCTATGCTCGATTGTTTTTTTTAATTAAAAGATCGAAGTGAAATGTTAGTCTTGTGTGGAATTATGTTATTACAGTCATACCTTGAGATATGAATTTAATGAAATCTGGGACTGAGCTCGTATGTCCATTTATCTCAAATCAACGTTTCCCAGAGAGATGAACTAAATACAAATTAATTCCTCCCCACCCTCAGAAATAAACACCAAGAAACAGGATGTCACAATGGAAAAACATATTTTTATTGGTTGTAATTCACCATCTACTAACATACTAACAAATAACTAGTGGTTATGATGTTTCATAATAAAATGAGCCATTATTCAATACAATGGGGAGTTCGCGGATGGGAGAGAGAGACTTAACGGATGCACTTGTAACGTAACATTAACTTTAAATTTAACTTAAATGAACTTAGATTCCAATACACGCACTTAAAAAACAGTTTGAATCTTACGTTACACTAAATTTAAACCTTGTGCAATAACCAAGCCAAAAAGGTTCATGTATTCCACCGTGGCTTTCGAGATCAACCATCTGCTTCTCCCTACATATTGGCGAGCCAGCTCAGTCGTGCGTACACTACGCATGGTTTTTGATGATTTTGTTGAAAATTGAGCATATCAATTACCAAAATACAACATACAAGAATTATTAATAGAATTGTCCTATACAAGGCTACAGACGTTTAATCCATTTGGACGTCTGGCGCCGACAATGGGACTAAAAGATGAGCATTCACAGCCACCCCCCACAGTTGAACTTAGTCGGGTGGCAATGAATTTTAATTATAAATATTGTCTTATCTTTCTGAAAATTTGAAGCAAATGTAATAACGCTCTAACCACCCACAGGAAGCCATAAAATGTTACCTCTCATCACATTGGCTTTGTGCCTGAGCGCTGCTGCATCAGCCCCCAACTTGGACCCCCAACTGGACGACCACTGGGACCTGTGGAAGAGCTGGCATTCTAAGCAGTATCACCAGGTACCGTTTGGACAGTAGGCCATATCGTAATGTAAATACAATTGCAGGAGTGATGGGAAGAAAAAAAATCTACTTTTGGCTAATTGTATTTTCTCGCATATAAACCGTTTTTGTAAATAAAAAAATAATGACTGAATCAAGGGTACAGCTTATGTGCACAAGACTCACAGCGTTGCTATAATCTTTTCCACCAGTAGATATGGGCAAATTAACATTCACTTTGTTGGTTATTTTCTGTTATACAGTAAGAAAATAACCATTACTGGATGAATTACTAACTTCCTTATGATATTGACCCTAATAATGTGCTTTTGATTCATACAGCATCCCAGAAATACCACGATGCGATGATTTGTACTCCCTATTAAAACCATGAATGTGGAGGTGAATCAGAGGGCATCTTATACGTGAGAAATTGTAAAATTCAACAATTTTAAGGCATTTTTAAAGGTGCGGATTATACGCAGGGGCGGCTTTTATATGAGAACATACAGTAATCTTGATTAATTTTGGTCACCAATTCTGCCTATTCCTGCTGACTCGTGCCCAAAGTCAGCTGGGATAGACTCCACCACCCCCTGTAACCCTTGAGGATAAAGAGGTTCAGAAACTGAATGAATAAAGGAGACTAGGATCCGATGGTGTACTAATATATTAATATATATATAATATATTAATTCTATACAACGCAAGACAAATTTAACTTGTAAAACACAATTCAACCCAAGGTAAATTGGTATGCTTGATACATGTTGGATTTACTCCGATTATTCGTGTTGTCATTCAGATAACCCGCTAATGAATTAAAACATACTTGCCACCCTTTTATTATTAAAACTAAGAGTTAGTTGTGCCTTTAGAAAATTGCAAGAAGTCGTACAATGTAATATTCAGAGAGAAAAATTAATATGAATACGTATAACGAGATTAAGTGAACTATTACAAGGTTAAAATCCAAATATGATGAATGTTAAATTATTGATGGATTGTGAAACAATCATTTCGTTGCATCTTTTTCAGCATTATTTTTACTGTATGTTTAAAGATGAATGTACATAAAGTCATTGAAATGCAGATGTCTGGAGTTACTCTCACATATTCCAGATTCCACACTATGATAGCTGTCAAGTGACAAATCTGATTGGCAAAACAAATAGTTTGGCTTGAAAATTGGCAACGTGCACACTTTGCAGGAGATGATGTGTCATAATGGATATATTCAATGCATTTGATGAGCTCTAGTTCATATTTAACACTACTAACCTCTCTTTCAAATAACATTTTATGAGTTGATTAAAAATATATTTATTAATACAGTAATCCCTTGAATATCGCTGTTGATGTAGATCAGAGATGGCCGGAATAATCGAAAAATCGCCAACTAGGTTCAAAGGATCTGTTAAAAAATTGTCAATTCTTGGTTTGTAGAAGGAAGAAGGCTGGAGGCGAATGGTGTGGGAGAAGAACCTGAAGAAGATTGAGCTCCACAACCTTGAACACTCAATGGGCAAACACTCTTACAGCCTGAGCATGAACCACTTCGGTGACATGGTATGTCATGCCGGTCTCCCCATGTCCAAGCCTGGCTCTGAACCTGTGATATATATTTTTTTTTTTTTGTTTGTTTGCGCCCAGACGCACGAGGAGTTCCGTCAAGTTATGAACGGCTACAAGCACGGTATCAAGACGCAAAAGAAGACGAAAGGAGCTCTCTTCTTAGAGCCTAACTTCCTGGAGGCACCGCGCTCGGTGGATTGGAGAGACCATGGCTACGTCACACCTGTCAAGGACCAGGTATGGTTCGATAATGTGGGGAAAAACAAGTATGCGTGTCAATATGTAGTTCAGTTAGTGGAAAAGATAAGCAGTTGCCACAGAGGTGGACTTGTTTATCTACTTTGCGCACTCTCTCAACCGCCATCTCCTCGCCTCAGATCAGCCTTTTTTAAGTGTGCGTTGTACACTTGTTTAGAAACCTGTCACACGGGACCACAGGAATATTTGAGAGACTTGACAAAGCCATGACATTTATTGAAACAAACTTCAAAGTACAGTGATACATCGAGACTGGGACTTGGCTCGTATGTCGATTTATTCGTAACTCAAATTAACGTTTTCCATAGAAATCAACTAAAACTATTTAAATTGTTCCAACCCTCTGGGAAAAAACACTAAAAAACAGGATATTGGATTGGTAAAAACATTTTTATTGTTTTCTAATTCGCCATTTATCAACAAAGTAACAAATGACTAAAGGTTTAATAGAACTAAAATGTGTTTAATTGTAATACAATTAGACAGATTTGGGGGGGGCTTTTTGCACGGCAACATGCTCGTAACAACATACACAAATATAAATGAACTTGGATTACGATGCAGATACGATCAAACTAATTTAATCTAACCTTACACTAAACATAATTCTAATTTTGTTTTAAATTTTGATACCTTTCTTCTCTCGGGTTCTCTCTATTTGCCCACAATAGTTACTATTCAATCATTGGCTACCAAATCTATGAACTGAACTGGGGAACCTCTCGTTGAACGATCACAATTCAGATAGAATGATGGTTGTCAAGCACTTGCAAATGGATAGGATGTCTATTGCTGTCAATGGCAGCCAGTGTTAATTCAATTCACGAATACGCAAAACTGCTTTAAACAGTATCAAAGTTGTTGATGTACCTCATATAAGTTTTAGTGTTGTAACACTAGATATGCCTAACTTACTGCCTGGACTTCAACCTAACCAAACCATCAGTAGTATCAGAAATGTGCTGGCTTTAAGCGAAACAGTGGAATTGAGCATTAATCTTCCTGACTTGACACGTGTCTGTGTTTGTGTGTGCGCAGGGTCAGTGCGGGTCCTGCTGGGCCTTCAGCACCACGGGCGCCCTGGAAGGCCAGCACTTCCGCAAATCGGGAAAACTGGTGTCCCTGAGCGAGCAGAACCTGGTGGACTGCTCGCGACCCGAAGGCAACGAGGGCTGCAACGGAGGTTTGATGGACCAAGCCTTCCAGTATATCAAGGACAACAACGGCCTGGACTCGGAGAGCTCTTATCCCTACCTGGGAACCGTACGTTTTCGTCAAACCGGAGCCCATGATGTCCCGTTCTGATCCACTGTTCTCCTGTGCTTTGAGTAATATATTAATCCCTCGATTATCACATCTACACTTATTGCAAATTCACTACTTCAGCGGTCCCCATTCTTTTCCTCACTGCGGACCAGTAAAGCTCTTTCTATTTTATCGTGGAAGGCGACAACTTAAGACAAAATTGTATGGGAGTGGGGTCGGTGCACGAGTGACAACCACGACAGGAATCATTTGTTATTATTGTAACAACTTCACTCATTTTAAGTATGAGGGGTTGAAAACATTAATATTTTTTACTCTGACGGACCGGCACTAGGTAGCTTGTGGACCGGAGACTGCGATTTTTTTTTTTTAGATTTTTTTTTCCACGCTACATATATTCATTTATTAATTTTTAATTTTCGATAAAAATGTGAAAATGCATGCTGGATCATAAGCGGAAGCGACTTTTGCTTCTAGGACACAGCACTGGAAAAAAGTGATAATAGTGGTGACCTTACTTTGCGATTTATCGCGGCCATGTCTGGCGATATTCGAGTGATTATCGTATCTTATTTTTAGGCGGCCTCAAATCCAACTACTAGGCAAACATGTCTGCCGAGTGAGATGCCATGTAGAATAGAAACGGAAAGTGATTTATCATTTACTGGTTACATAATTTGCACTCTTTTTACTGTTCTAAAAATATAGGCATCGGTATTGGTAAAAGATTTCTTGGGAGAATTGGATTGGATTGGGACATTTGGGACAACCCTCCCGAGACCATAGCCTTCCAACTTAAATCATGCAAAATCCCTCTGCAGGACGACCAGAAATGCCATTACGACCCGTCATTCAACTCCGCTAATGACACAGGCTTCGTGGACGTTCCCAGCGGGAAGGAGCACGCCCTCATGAAGGCCGTGGCTTCCGTCGGGCCCGTCTCCGTCGCTATCGACGCCGGGCACGAGTCCTTCCAGTTCTACCAGTCGGGTCCGTTTCCATTGGGATTTTACACAATTTCCACACATTTAGCGAAATCTCATTAGTTTTTACCGACATTTTGCTTAGGCATCTACTTTGAGAAGGAGTGCAGCAGCGATGAGCTAGACCATGGCGTGCTTGTGGTGGGCTACGGCTTCGAGGGCGAAGATGCCGACGGCAGGAAGTACTGGATTGTCAAGAACAGGTGAGTGCCCATCGTCTGATGGCGTGGGCATTATGCCCCTGACACCTTTGCTCTTATGTAGCTGGAGTGAGAAATGGGGAGACAAAGGTTACATCTACATGGCCAAGGACCGCAAGAACCACTGTGGGATCGCCACCGCCGCCAGCTACCCACTGGTCTGATGAGCGTCAACGCCATCTAACATGGGCTTTCTAAAAAAATTTATGCATGGAAGCAGGTTAGATTTTTTTTAATCACAAAAAAATGAGCGTTCTTGGGAAAACCACGCCATTTTCTTTGCCAATTTTTAATGAATACATTTTAGTTGTCTTTTATTCTTTGTACATATGCTGCTCAGTGAGTGGCAAACTCATTTGTTCTTGTAAATGTGTCATTTTATGTTGTGTTGTCCATTAAAGGTGTGAGACACTACTTTGTTACCTAAAGTGTTTTGTTGTTTTTCCAATCCATTTTTCCATCCCATTTATTTTCAGCACCATACAATTTCAACATTCGGGGTGCCTTAGCTGTAGTCTACGTAAACTAAAGGAACATTCACAGTCAGAATGAGGTCTGAACCAGTAAAAGGGGTGAAAACATGTCAAATTCAGAAAGAAAACAAAAAAAGGGACAATAGATTCAAAAATTGCATAATTTTGTCAATAGAAATATGAACAAATTCAGGATTTTTACCGTAACATTGTGTAGCACAATGGTGGGCCGTCAGGGCCTACAAGGCCTTTTCTGCTGGCCTAAGAAATATCGGAATCATATATTATATTTTGTCCATCAATACTTAAGTAATTCCAAAATGTTTGTTGGCTTCCTTTCATTGTTTTTCCCCCTGGTTGCACTGTTTCCAGCTGTGTTTTCATATTGAAGCATTTAACCAATCACATTTCAGCAATTATTTGTTGCCAGGGTCAGAAATCTTCCTCAAGGCCTTCACGATCAGTTCTGCGGGCTCTTCTGCATTAAACAAGCGTCAATAAGACTTGCTTTAACCAATCAGAATTCGATTTGGCAATGGCACAATACCTCCTCGCAGGCATAGGGATACGTCATCGCTTTCACCAACTATGATTGGCTAGTCATCGAGTAGGCTGGCCAAAGTGAACCAGCCATAGATCGCAAACTCCACCCACAATATATTGTGTTGATTTAAAGCCATTTTCAAAACGGACTTGATTATTTTTAATGTGTTGCAGCTGTGGTTGCAGTAGAGTTTTTATAGCCATAAAATAGTTTGAGGGTTGAAGGCATTGCCAGAAAATGCACGGACAGCCACTGGTGTAGTATGTCCCTCATTGTGAAAAAAGCAAAATCAATGCATTATTAAATAACTTAAAGTATAACTTTGTATTCAAAAGAAACCTACCAGAGAGCCATTTTATTTGTCCAAGTTCAAACCACACATTCTACTGGTACTTGCTCACAAAGCCCAAATACTCGTTGACGTCATCAGGAGAGCCCACTACAAAAGGTACCCGCTGATGGAGGGCCCGGGGCCGCACGTCAAGGACCCTCTGGGTGCCGGTGGTGGCCACGCCCCCCGCTTGCTCCACCAGGAAAGCGATGGGGTTGCACTCGTACAGCAAACGCAACTATGCCGACACATGAAAAAGAATAATAATTCAGTACACTGCTAGTTGATGGTTTCCTTTTAGTAACATTTCTGATAAATGTGCTCAAGATTGTGTTAGGTGTGCTGCTTTTATTGTGATAGAACACCTTTAAAATGTGTTGTGGTGCTGATATTCTGAATTATAAAAAGCAAAGTTTTAGTTCAAGGTGACTTTCACTTCTTCTTACTCTCCATATTAGCTTTCCTGTTTTTGAAGAAATTAAAGCTACGGTTTTCTAGATGCACCTGCAGGGGATGTTTTTTTTAGTGTTTCAACAGGAACAGTGATCTACTAAACGGAAAGTGGTTAAAATAGATCCAGTGTATTGTTATGTTCTCACATTTGAACTTTCACTCGCATATATAACCCTATGTTTGCCTTCACTCACATTAATAATTGATGCTAATTGTATTATCATTCAAAATACGATGTATTCACACTTATATTTTACAAATAAGTTAGATACAAAGATGTCAAATTTTAAACAGAGTCAAAAAGCTAACACCACACCAGCTGCCAAAACGGATACACAAACACCAAAAATTCAATTAAAACCATATTATTCACCATCACACTCTCTTCCCCTTACGAAATGTGTCCATCCTCAACACAAATATACAACTGGGCCAGAGTTAGCACATCAACTACCCTGGTGGTTGCCATGGCAAAGAGCCGCATTCATTTTGGCTGGGAGTCGGATGCGGCTCGAGAGCCAGGTGTTCACCTTTTGTCTAAATCCTTGTAGTAACAATCTTTACTCACAAAAAGCCACACCATTAAAATTGCCTTAAAATCGTTGAATTTTACAATTTCTCGCGTATAAGCCACCTCTTAATTTCAAATTTTGACCTCGATTCATGGTGTTAATGGGGAGTACAAATGTGTTATTTTAAATTGAAAATCTTGAGAAAAATCCTCACACGTGGTATTTCTGAGATACTGTTTGAATCAAAAGCACAATATTGAAGTTAGGTTATTAGTAGTACATCCAGTAATGGTTGTTTTTGTACTGCAAAACATAAAATAACCACCAAGTAGTAAATGTTACTTTGCCAAAATCTACTGGTAAAAAGAGTATAGCAAGTCTTGTATGCATATAAGTTATACCCTTGATTCAGTCATCATTTTTGTAGCTACAAATATGGCGTATTTGTGAGAAAATATGGTACTTTTAGTTAGTGCTCAACACATTGCTCCATTGTTCTGCAATTCAACCTTGCCTGAGGCTTGAGATAGGGAGTCTTTGAACCTTCCAGCTCTGACCTTTTTACCTGAACCCAATAAGGAAGACGCCCCCCCCCCCCCTACTCTCAAGGCTCTGAGTGATGAAACAGTTAAATTTAAAGAGTCTCCTCGTAGTGGAAAACCACTTTCCTTGAACACTTAAAACAAGCCCTTAATATTCATACTAACGCCTACTTTTGAGATAAATCTTGGAATCCGATGTAAAATTATGTGTTTTTGAAGGCACCCTGAGACTCAGATTCTTTGTTGCTTCCATTTATCCTCAAATCCTCCAGAAAAGAAAATGAATGTGTGGCGTTTTTGGGTACGAGGTTAGAACTCAATGCTAACAGTACCTTTCCTTCTGGACTCTTTTGATTGGCTGGGTACATAAAGATGCCACCGTACGTGATGGTGCGGTGGACGTCAGACACCATGGAGCCCACGTAGCGTGCGCCGTATGGGGCGCCCCCGTCCTGTCATACAGACCATGCAAAACATCATGAGCCCTTTTGAAAATAATCTGCATATAGAGTACTACCAGAAAATTTTGAATGTCAAGTTGATTTATTCTGGCAATTTTACATAAAAGATTGAACATTACATAGCATTACAGTAATACCTTGACATACGTGTGCCCCCACATATAAGACATTTGAAATACAAGTAAAATTCTGAGAAAATATTTGCCTTGCGATACGAGACAAATTTTTAGATAAGAGGCACGTGGCCGAGAGGCTGCTCATGATAATAACGCACTTTCTTACCACATCTCCCTCGTGCAAAGATCTCTACGAGCACTGGGCGAAGCTTTACATTTTTTACGTGTTTTTTTGCGTTAGTTAGTGCAGAATTAAGGGAAAAGGAATGGGTTTAAAGTGAGCAGGTGCAATGAAGGATAGTGCGAAGAACAGACGTATGATAATGTTAGGTTCATTAATAATTACCCTCGTTTGTAATTATCAATAACTGCAGGCAGACATCTTATTCAATTATTGACATTTAATTAAATAGAATGGATCACGGATAAAAACCTCAGAGGGGAGATTCAACAAGCCAGGGTTTCCCCTACAACTTTGGAGCATCTCCTCGAATAGACATTTTCGTACGACTTATACTTACTTATTGCCATGAATCAAAACAATTTACAGAGTTGTTGATCATTTCATCACGTATGAGTAAAAACAACATCTGGAACTACAATAACAATCAAAGTATTTTACCAATAACAAGGCAGGGGACTACACCTAACAACATTTGGATTAGAACAATTATGCCTTCCCTTGACCTAAGAATCATATAACAATTACATAATCGGTGTTTGCATGACGGAGCTGGCTCACCAATATGAGAGGAGCACCCAGACAAGTTGTCAAGTGGTCATGTGTTATCGTATTTTGAGGGCATTTATGTGCGTCATTTTCGTAATATTTTAAAAAGGTTGAAAAAAGCAAACAACCCATTTTCCGAACCGCTTTATAATCATTGGGGTTGGCCAGCTGGTTTCTTTTAAAAACTCTGGCTAAAAGTGAAAGCGGAAGTGAGGCAAACAGAGACAAACCAGAAGAAGAAAAGAAAAAAAATCCAAAATTAGAATTAAGTAAAGTAAGATTATTGTAATCTAAGTTCATTTAGGTACAATTCATGTCATGTTGCGAGCGCGTAGTCATCCAAAAAGTCTCCCCTCAGCAAAATTTGACTAATTTTAGTACTGTTAAACATCATAACCACTAATTATTTGTCACTCTACTAATAGATGGCGAATTAGAACAAATAAAAATGTTTTCCCGTACCATTATCCTGTTTTTTTTAATGTTTTTTTCCAGAGTATTTTGACAAATTAATTTGTTTTCAGTTAATCTCTATGAGAAACGTTGATTTGAGATACGTACACGTAAATCGACATATGAGCTTGGCCCGGTAACGCATTGAGCTCATATCTCAAGGTATTACCGTACAGTGATACCTTGACATACGAGTGGCCCGACATATGAGCATTTTGAGATACGAGTAAAATTTTGGGCAAATATTTATCTTGAGATACGAGACAAATTTGACATACGAGCAGACAGAGGATTTTGACAAATTAATTTGTTTTCAGTTAATCTCTATGGGAACGTTGATTTGAGATACGTACACGTAAATCGACATATGAGCTTGGCCCGGTAACGCATTGAGCTCATATCTCAAGGTATTACCGTACAGTGATACCTCGACATACGAGTGGCCCGACATATGAGCATTTCGAGATACGAGTAAAATTTTGGGCAAATATTTATCTTGAGATACGAGACAAATTTGACATACGAGCAGACAGCGGCCACGAGATGCTGCTCAATCAACCAAAGTCAATTAATTAGGAGTATAGAAATGACCTTTAGTTGCACAAGAAATGCAGATAAAATCATAACAAAAATTTAGATTATCCTTTTTATACAGCACTCATTTAAATCATTGGCTGCTACTTAAGTCAAAAAGTTGTTGTTTTTTTAACTGCTGGTATTCATATTTCAAGCTTAAAGTAATCGGAAAAAGAGGTAGTTGAATGACATTCCATCGAGTTTAAACTAAATCCAACAACTCAAAGTCCACCAAGTAGGCCTGATAAACAACTTTTAAGCCACCCACGTATAGCTGCCAACATTCCACACCAATCATTGAATATTTTTGTAAATCTGGTGTGTATTTTCAAAAGAAAAGTCATTAATGAAAAACTGTTTTTTTCCCACTGCTAAAACGAAACGGTCTGCGTGTGGACACATGCAGGCAACGCATGACGTGGTGTAATCATGTGCGCGTTGACTCACTTCCCAGAGATCACACACCATATTTACTGAACACGCATACATTGCTCCGGGCAGGTTTGTGACAAGAAAAGGCAAAAGTGATGTGGTTTCATTGGAAAGCAAAACTATTTTTAAATAGAAAGGATCGTTTGTAATTGTTCTTATCCATAGACTTTTTGCTGTGTTTTGTTGTAGCATTTTACAAAATCAAGTCAAGATTTTAGCTGGTGGAGCAAAATAACGACTCAGGAAAATAGGTCCAACTTTTACTGAATATAATTGATTTTGTTTTTCCTTTTTTGAACCACTGATCAACACTAAAAACAATTGAAACAATTCATAAGCAAGCTTTGAAAGTATTTGACAGAAAGCCAAAAATGCACCAATACTGTCAGATATTAAAAAAAAAAAACACACAAACACCTGAATTGGAAAAATTGTACTATTAAATACTATGCAGATGTCACCTTAGTTTACAAAATCTTCCAACACAGATTTTTTACATTTGCTGATTGTATTTGCAAAAAGATAAGTAAAAACGCTCAACTAAGCATGTCTACCAAACATATTCCACAACACCACTGTACGCGCACATGACCGACTGGCCTGAATCATATGTGGCGTGATGGCCAAAAAGTGCTGAGCGGGCACATCTCAAAGGATGTTTGTTAGTTTGAGGAAGAACTACTGACCTCGAACAGACGCAAATGTTGCCATGACAACAGACATACATTCACTCACCTCAGGGTTCTTCTTGTGCTCAATGTAGTGGTTAACCGAGGGGTGGAAGTATTTGGCATAACCCTCGTTTAAGCTGTAGATCTTCCCCCTGGGCTTGATCTTCACGTTCCTCTCCGTCAGGATGAACTCTCCGATGGCCTGACCGTTAAAGTCACATGTTTATTTCAGCCTTCCTAGTCACTTGTCAGCAAAACGCCTATCTTTTGTCTGCTCACCGGGTCTAGCATGAAAAAGTTGAGGCCGGCGCCAGTGCTCAGGGCCACCAGCGTGGCGCTGCCATACAGGGCGTAACCCGCGCAGACTATTTTGCTTCCCGGCTGGAGAGCGTCCTCTTCGCTGGGCTCACCTTCTGTCACCTGGGTAGACGATAGTCTGCCTGTCGTTATCAAGGCCATTTGTTTTGTTTTTTTAACTACAAAAGGTAGGGTTTATGTACAGTGTTCCCTCGCTTATCGCGGTTAATGGGGACCGGGACCCATTTCCGCAAAGTAGGGGTTCCCCTTCAAAAATGCTTAATTTGAATTGAATTCCAAAAAAATAAATGTTATTTTATTTTTTTTATTTTTATTTTATTATTATTTTTTACCCCCTGTATTCAGTACACCATATAGAATACGGGTCGAGAGAGTGAAATTCATGTTATAATAAAAAAAACTGTAAAATGTGTTGTTTCAATGTAATATTTGTATTTTTTTTTTCAAAAAAAAATCTGCGAAGCTCTGAGTCCGCGATAGCTGAACTGCGAAGTAGCGGGGGAACACTGTATTTGGTTCGGTATGTCTTTTTGTGGGCGGCCCGTTGGATTAATTGGTTAGCACATCGTCCTCATCTCTCTGGGGTCCTGGGTTCAAATCCAGGTTGGTCAACCTGTTTGGTGTATGCATGTCCACCCCTGGGTCTGTGTGGTTTTTCTCCGGGTACTGCGGTTTCCTCCCACATTCCAAATACTACATGCATGGTAGGCTGATTGGACACTCTAAATTGCCTAAGGGGGTATGAGTGTGAGTGTGAATGGTTGTTTGTCTCCTTGTGCCTTGTGATTGGCTGGCCACTGATTCAGGGTGTGCCCCGCCTCTGGCACGGAGACAGCTGGGATTGGCTCCAGCACCCCCCACAGCCCTCATGAGGAGGAAGCAGGTCAGAGATTGAGATGAGAAGTTTGGTGTAAGGGCAAAGGTCACAGGGGTCATAAATGGAAATTTGCCATTATTTAATAAAGGGTTAGCCTCACTAACTAAAACTCTCAGGTTAGGGTTGAAAACACAAAGGGTCATATATCACACAAGTCAGAAATGTGCTCAAGATAACGCAAGAAGGAATAAATAATAGTTTTTAAATTTGCAGGTTATTTTTGCAACACGAAACATGTTATCCACAGAGGTCAGAAAAGGAAATTAGTCAATAAATGACAGTATCTAATGGATTAGCCATTATAATTCAAATTTGGCTGTATGGTTAAAAGAGAAAGGGTCAAATTGTTAAACCAGTTTCTTTCCACTGAGATCCACATATTAAAGGTTTATTTTTTGCTCTAGGATTTTAAAGACTAACTCAAGATGAAAAATGTCTCATCACTCAGCCACCAGTCCGCCCCAACATTTATTTCATGAATATATTATAGCTAAAAGGGTATACGTTTTTGCATTTTTAACATTAAAATGACTGGTAATTTTTTGCAAAATGGCGCTCTCTGTATGGCGACAATATGATACTGCAACTTTACTTTTTTATGACATATACTTACTATTCATTCATTCATTTTCTGAACCGCTTTATCCTCACTTGGGTTACGAGGGGACTGGAGCCTATCCCATCTGACTTTGGGCCGGAGGCAGGGAACACCCTGAATCGGTGGCCAGCCAATCACAGGGCACGAGGAGACGAGACAACCATGCGCATACACACCCATACCTAGGGGCAATTTAGAGTATCAAATCAGCCTACCATGCATGCTTTTGGAATATGGCAGGAAACCAGAATACCCGGAGAAACCCCACGCAGGCCCGGTGAGAACATGCAAACTCCACACTGGTCGACCAAACTGGATTTGAACCTAGGACCTCAGAGCTGTGAGGCTGACGTCCAAACCACTCAAACTGCCAGGTCATATTAATAATACATTTTATTAAATTGAAAGCTAAAGACTAACTCTTTTGTAGATGGCAAAGATGGTTCCAATGGAAGCCAGACAGTCGATGTTACTGGAGCCGTCAAGAGGGTCAAAACACACCACGTACTTGCCCTGAAACATACCAGTGCAAATCATTCAGGTGCCATTCCTTGAATAAAACGTCAATTTTAAAATAGATACACACTTTGTCAAAAACAGAAATTGTAAATATTTTCTTAGTTTCATGTTCCACAGGTTTTCTTGTATTTTTTTTTATTTTTGTCTTTGGTTTACCACACCAAACTTTTCAAAAAATGCTTTTGTTTTTCAACATATATTGAAATTTGAATTTTCCGAATCCAGGCTCAGAGCTTAATGCCTTTTTTTGCGTGCTTATGTATACGCGTAATGGCGTGCATGTATGTGCACGTGGGGTGCCACAAATACTTTTTTTGATCGCCAAATTATAAGCAATTGTTTTTTAGTTCTGTAAACTAATCAGCTCATACAGTGGGGCCGATGAATATTTCGGTAAATCTATACACTCGTTGCAGTGTAAAAAAAAAAACTAAGATTCTGGATTTGTCAAATTCTATAAATCTTCCATATTTTACAACACCTTTTTTTTTTTACCAAACTACTAAATACGCATTTGGATCAAAAAAAAAAATATCATCAAGCACTGTTTTTTTCCCCAAAAAGTTACAATTAGAATGTTCAAACTTTATGTTTTTGGCTAACCAATTTAACAAACACAATGTGAGTAATAGTTGAATATCTGTTTGTGTTTTTTTTATTTTCTTGCCAGAATGAACTATTGAAAAAAGGAAAATATTTTAAAAAGTTAGATAGTGTGGAGCTTTTTATGTGTTGGAAGCCCTAGTGTTCATATCAGTATCATCGGATAAACGTCTGTCTTTGCGCATATGTTCCTGTGAAAGATTGTATTCCCATGTAATACACACAGTCTAGTGCATACTAGGTGTATGCTGCATATGTATTTTTATCCAAGCATTGCTACATAATAGTGGAAAGTAAAAGTGCTACCCTCTTGTCTTTAGGTGTGAGGATGAGCTCCTTGTCCTCCTCGGAGACCATGCAGCAGGTGCTGTAAGAAGCCTTCAACATGTTGACCACCAGGTCATTGGAGAGCACGTCCAGCTTCTTCACGTCATCGCCAGTCTCATTGACACAGCCCGCCAACCCCTGTCTAAGGACGCACCTGTACTCACCAACTGCCTTTGACGACTAGAGGCCAGTATTTCCCAACCATTTTTGACCTGCGGAACACTTTTTGCATTGAAAAAATCTCAAGGCACAGCACCCAGATGTTTCGTCGACGGACGTTTGATCAACGGACACTTGGTCCCCGGACGTTTTGTCGATGAACAGTTCTCTCTCTCTCATGATCAAAATTTTGAGAGCAAGAGATTACCTGGTTGATCACTTTCAACTGTAAACTCTCTGTCTCTCTCTCTCCCATGATTATAATTTTGAGAGCGAGCAAATCCGGCGATCAGACGTCCGTTCGACCAAACGTCCGTCGACGAAACGTCCATTCGACGAAACGTCCGACGACCAAACGTCTGTCGACCAAATGTCTGTCGACCAAATGTCTGTCGACCAAATGTCTGTCGACCAAATGTCTGTCGACCAAATGTCTGTTGACCAAATGTCTGTCGACCAAACGTCCGTCGACCAAACGTCCGTCGACCAAATGTGAAACTGAAAGGGTTCTGCCTGCACGTGGCCGAATTTAAAAACGTAGTCATGTGAGCAGTACAACCAGGAAGTGTGTCCGTAGCATCTTATTAGTTATTTAATTGTAAAAACGTTGCGGTAGCATTGTGGCCTGCTTGACAAACTCCCTACACTCCGCTGGCTGCTCATTGAGTGTCCCCCAATGAAAACCATGTTTCTTTTTTTTTTCTTTTTTTTCGAGCATGGTCAAAGCAACTTTATTTAAAATTATTGGTGTGAATAAAATAAAAAAGCAGGCCCTGTCATCCATTCAATACTGATCTTGCAAGTTCTATTTATTGCCAAATTGTTTTGAATAAATAATTTGAAGTTGTTTGTATATGTGATGTGCATGTGTTTGTGTGCTTTGTCCGTTGCCTAACCTGAGCTGCATCCTTACGCACCTTCACAAATAGAAAATGTTTTTGCATGATTGTTATTCATGTGTATATGTCAATAAATAATTCCTCATGACTTTCTCTCATTTTGGTCTTTCTCACATCTTTTATAATTTTTTTAAATTTTTTTTAAATTAATTGGTAGCTTTTTGAGGACCATGGAGGAATTGGAGAATTTACATATAAAATACTCCTATTTACAAAAATATTCTGGAACCAATTTGTTCCGTAAGTATAGGTACCACTGTATGTTAGGTTAGAACTTTATTTCCTCCCACATTCGGGTAATTTCTTGTTTGCAATAGCAAGACAGACACACATCACATTGTAGACCTAGGTAAAAAAAAACACCCTCTAAACTGCCCTTGACGTATAGCACCGTCAATGAGTGAATTCCTACCAGTACTCACAAGTGTGACAGGCCTGCCTTTCGCACGGCCGAGGAGATGGCCTTGATGGCGGTCATGATGGCGTTGAGCAGCTGGGTCAGCTCGCCCGTGGCCCCCTTGGCCTGCCGGCCCGTCTCCGTGACAAAACGAGTCAGCGTCCACACGTCCGTGTCAAAGGTCGACTGGTCCGACATGGCGCTTCTCTGTAAGACTTAGAGTACTGACTCGGGTGAAGCAAAGAAGCAAAGTGTAGGGAGATCCAGAAGGATCTATTTGTGTGCCTGGTGTCAGGTGGCAACTGTACACATTCCGTGCTGGATGTGTTGTCAAAACGTTTGTTTAGGAAAAACTGGTGTCCACTACTATTTGTATGATAAAACACAAGGAAGAAGGTGCAAGTCACCTTTAGCCTGCTTAAAAAAAGGAACTCTGTGTAGCCTAATGCTTGCATTAATGTAGTGTTTGGAGTCAGGATACTTCATATATGCGAATTGTATTTCAGTTTAATTCCAGGTTCTCAATAAAACTAATTCAGTACAAATTTTATAACTGAATATTTAGAATAAAACAAAAAATAGTTAACTCAGATTGTTAACAAAACAAAATAACTAGAATTGAATAACATTATTGACACAAATGTATGCACTGCAATGTTCACTGTATATATATATATATATATATATATAAATATATATATATATATATATATATATATATATATATATATATATATATATGTATATATATATATATATATATATATATATATATATATATATATATATATATATATATATATATATATATATATATATATATATATATATATATATATATATTTATATATATATATTTATATATATATATTTATATATAAATATATATACACATAACTAAAATTTGTGTGTCTGTGTTCTCACCCTCTTGCTATCTAATCTCATCTACAAGATAATAATAAATATAAGTATTATCATTATAATCATTATATTATAGTATTATCATTATAATCATTATATTATAGTATTATCATGATAATGAAACTATATTATCTAATTATAATATATTACAAAAGTAAACCAAGTAAAACATTGTAATTAATGCAGCACCTTTCTTAGTTTTTTTTTTGTATTTCAGCCATGTAAGCAATTATTAGGAGAGAAAATTCAAAATTACAGAACACATTTCCGAAATATTTTGTCTTTTGAAAACCTTGTTAAAATTTAAAAAGTTCTTTATTGCTCAAAATAAGATCCATTTTATTCATTATTGCTCATGGAACCTATTCAGGCACCACAAGGGTAACATTGGCCTATAAATGTTGTCTGAACTTTTGCTGACATTTAAACTTAAATGTCAATGTAACTAGAGTGGAGTGGATCCTTGAAGATCCATCATGTGTGCCAGAAGACGTTGAAAAGTGAGGTGAGTGCTTTGAAATGTTTTAAACTGGTTCATTTTGTAAGTCATTCGCATTTTTAAAGAATCACAAAAATCTTTGATCCTTTCCACCTTTGTTGTATTTTGACATGGTAGAGGTACACAAATTCTTCATTTTTCAAGTGGCCGCGGGACTACATAATACGTAATGATGATTCTTTATTCATGACAATGTAGGTCTGTTTTTTCTGATAATATAGTTTCATTATAATGATAATACTATAATATTGTATAATGTACCACAGAGTATTATATGTATATATATACATACACATATATATGTAATATATGTAAATATATGTATGTATATATGTATGTATGCATGTGTGTAAAAAAAAAAAAAATATATATATATATATATATATATATATATATATATATACACACATACACACTTTTTATTTATTACCTATTTATTTATGTCTAAAATGTTTTCTCAACCTCTTGCTACTGTAACAATGAAATTTTACAAATATTGGCTCAATAAAATTATCTAATCTAATCATAGATTAGCATATTTAAACTGAATTAGCGAGGTGGGTATGAAGATTAGAAAAAGCATCCACGCTAAAACCTATTGCAAGGATTTGAATTTGGCTGCTATGTCTGTATAGAACTACATATTAGATATTTAATTTTTAAAACAGTGTTGCAAAACAGCCAAAATCAATTGAAATTTTGTCTTCCTGCATTAGTACCTAGAATTACTTTGATTTCATTCAGTAATACATTTCTAAAAAATCAACAAATATTTAAAAAAACCCATCAATATAAGTTTCAATGTGATATCAAGCCCACCATGTAAAAAGTATTGTGACACAATATTTGGCAAAATAAACCAGTGTTGAATACTGATATTGCTGCTCCCACACATTTTGTTGTATTTTATTTGTTTGGCTGTATTTTTTTCTTTTGTCCTTCTGAGAACTGTATAACATTTGATATAATTTTTGAATGATAGCCTTGATATGTTTCTCCTTCCCTGAAAAAAAATGGCTGCCATGCAAGCAAGCATTCCCTCACTTGGCGTTTGGGGCGTGCTTGCGGCACATGGCCACATAGTCGGCCACATCGTCAGGGGAGCCCATGGCCACGGGGGATCTCTGGTGGATTCCCTCTGGCTGGATATCGAGGATGTCTTGGAAGCCGGTGGAGGCGGCTCCTCCTGCTTGCTCAATGATGAAGGCCATGGGGTTGCCCTCGTACAGCAGACGCAGCTTTCCCCAAGGAGTGAGCAATTCATCATACAAATACACTTGACAAATCACATCCCGTTTAGATTCCCATTTTTGACGTAGTATCAGAGCAGTATTCAATTTGACTGTGTCTTAGTCATGATCAATGTTCCCTCTAAGCTACGCGAGTGCGGCAATTGCTCACTACTCTTGACTTCTCTGCGCAACAGCAATCATATGGCGCGCAGTAAATAAAATCTTTTTTTTAACCCCTTTCCCTATGATGGCGCCGTTTACGTGGCAACCAGTGGTAGTAGCTCTGTCCACTCTTATGTTTTTTGTGTTTTACAGCATGTTTTACATGAAAATATAGAGGGAACATTGACATGCACCTGCTTATGGCAGGTGTGATACTAGTGTCCCATAGCGAGCAATGATGATGTCGCTCACACTGGTACTCAGTGCATTCAGGGAGGTTGTCTCCAGACCAACGAAAAATTAGAGGGAACATTGGTAATCTTATTTGTTGTCATTCAATCGTTACAATATCTCTCATCTAATTTTCTGAACCATCCTACTGACATCTATTTATTTTTCTTTTTTTGTTTTAACATTTTTCTTTATATTTTACTAGTGTACTCGCAAAATGTTTTTTGATGTTGAGTGTAGATGTGTAATGTAAATTCAGAACTCATGCGGTGAAGTTACGGCCACTCAAGAATGCTCCTCTCCTTTCCTTTAACTCAACACCTGCCATTGATGGCGCATAGGCGCCTGTGCCATTTGGAGTAGGTAGGTTTCAGGAAATGAACAAATTCATTTACTGCCCCCCACCCAAATCAACTCAATAAAATATTGAGTAAGGATAAAAAACATTTAAATAAGTAGCATATTTGCACAGCACGAAGTTGAACAAAGCTTTAAATACTATGTCAAAGGGCAGCAATTTGTACTAATTCTAAAGGCAAGCACTCACCTTTCCCTCAGGGCTCTTCACGTTCCCCGGATACAAAAAGATCCCACCATACATGAGTGTCCGGTGCACGTCGGCCACCATGGAACCGATGTAGCGAGCGCCGTACGGCTCAGTCCCGTCCTGTGGTCAGTAGGCAGTGAAGTGTACAATAGGGTTACCACAAGAGATTATTTTGATGGCCTTCAATACTTTTTTACAATATGTTGACTAATTATATACATATTATATACTGTTTACTTCAGGGCTGCCAACAACTCCGGAATTTCAGGAATTTCTCCAGAAAATGCAATGCAAACTCTAGATTCCAGACAACCTCTGTAAACTCTGGAAATCCAGCAAAATGTTCACTTATTTTTGGGGGGTAAAAGTACCACATTTCCAATTTAAATCCTCCGAAATTCACACCATTGCAATAGTTTCCGCAATGTTGTTTCAACTGAACTGTAAACCGGAATAATTTGTTAAGAAAAGTGCATTTTGAATCATCCAAGTTATAAGTTTTGTAGTGATTCGTCTTGTTCGACTTCAGCATGGCTAACGATTCGGAATCGATTGCATAGGTAGATTCTATCCCTTTAACATTTTTGTTTACTTTTTTTTCACAAGGGAAGTAATTTTAAGGCTGTCTTTTGTTTTGAAACAAACCCTATCATTTCTGGGGTTGTTCTAAAGGAAGTAAGTGTACACAGCAGTGGTGAGTCTTATCAACATGCAATATGATATACCGTATTTTCATGACTATAAGGCACACCGCATTATAAGGCGCACCCTCAATGAATGACATTTTTCCATATAAGGCGCACTGTATTATAAGGCGCATTGTCTATTTTGGAGAAAATAAACACAAGAAGACTTTTAAGTGCGCCTTATAGTCGTGAAAATACGGTAATTGCTATTGGCTTCCAGGTATGAAGCACTCACTAGACAGTCACCTCTAGAGCCAGCCATTGTTGATGTTTTGGATTTTTTTTGCAGTGGGGGAGGAGCTATATGATGGAAGATTGTGTAAACTAAGATGGAATCTGCGTATTCAACAGTATTGTTTCAGTTTAGGTGTTTGTGTTTTTTAAATATCCAACAGTGGTGGTTTTTTGTTTTGTTTTCTGTTTTTTCCATATATAATGCGCACTGGATTATAAGCCCCACTGTCTGTTTTGGAGAAAATGTAAGACATTAATTGCGCCTTATAGTCGTGAAAATACGGTATCTTAACAATAAATGCAAAATGGATGGCATTTTGGATAAATCTTCTAATAAGAAACCCAGGCACTCGCGGAAGTTTATTAGTTCCTATTCGACGAAATATCTCATGTTGAAGCTGTCTCTAAAAGGACCGACATTTGCACAATATTGCAACTAATGTAAAAACATGATAATAAAAGTTTGATTTAAATTGTTCATGCTATTTTTTTTTACATTTTTTTTCAATTTTGTGTGAATCGCATTAGCTCTTGAAATACTCCGGAAATGGGACCAGGGTACTCCTGAAATGGGGTCGACAGAGGTTGGCAGCTCTAACTTTAATCTTTGGTTTTACATTTAGTTGCGAACTGAGTTGGACAGCATAGTGCAGTGGTGTCAAACATACGGCCCGCGGGCCGGATCCGGCCCGTCTGGTGGTTTGGTACGGCCCGGGGAAGAAAGCTGCATTGTATTAAAAAATATGAATTTTCTTTAAATTTTGTAGTTCTTGTATTATCAGCTAGGGGACGTGGTGTTTTAGTACGTGCAGACAACATGAAGTGACATTTATTTATGTTCTTATGTTATTCTCTTGTCCATAATATATTGTTCATAATGTAAAGGGAACATTCTTTTAATAAACATTTTGATAATTTACTCATTCTTTGCACTATTTATTAGTAGTAGTGACTAATGCAAAGGAAAAAAGTGGGCTTATTTTTAGTTCTATGTAATTTTGCAATGAGTTTACTGGTCCGGCCCGCTTGATCTCAAATTAAGCTGTATTCGGCCTGCAGAGCAAAGGGAGTTTGACACCCCTGGCATAGTGGGATACCAGCTGTAAATATTAGTACTTCACAAGCAAAAGGTTTTCTATGGGTACTCCCATTTCCTCCCACATTCCAAAACATGCATTGTAGGCTCTTTGTACACTCTAAATTGCCCCTGGGTATGATTATGAGCAAAAATGGTTGTCAGGGTTCTCATTGCCCACTGATTCAGGGTGACCCACGCCTTGTACCAGCTGGGATAGGAACACCTTATTCCAAAATGAAGCCGGTTTGTCCAAATGTGCTTTAGCATTTCTCAAGCGACTCTGTTTGTGGCATGTGCGCATAAAAGGCTCTCATTTTGCAAAGTGTGCTGATTATTAGAATAATGCACAGTGACGTAATCTGCAGCAAGACCATGTTGTAAGTCTTTGGAGCTGGTCTGTTTGTTGACTTTGACTGTTCTCACCACCCTTCGCCTCTACTTATATGAGATTTTTCTTGGCCTGCCACTCCAGGCGTCAACTAGAACTGTGCCTGTGGTCATCCATTTCCACACTATGTTTATCAGAGTGGAAACTGACAGCTGAAATCTCTCGAGTAATGAGGATTGCTTCTTTTTCTTCATTTTTTCCCACTCCTGATATTTGTCACTGTGATTCCTCATTGAGTTCATGTGTTATTTCAACGCCCCCTGGTGTATCTCCTGCTGACTGCCTCTTCTATGACCGAAAAAGTTAACTTGCTCCTCCCATTCAAAATGGATTGGACCATCAATGGTACTAAAAGATGAACAACCAAAACGATTTGAATCGAATTTCACATCTATCAATATCTCAATAGCAGGCAAGGAGTTATTTTTCATCACTTCTTTTTTTTTTCCACTTCCATTTTAGAGTATCTACAGGTCACTTCTGAAAAATCATTTCTTATTGATTTTGAGGAACTTTCCGGGATGTTTCTTGTTTATTTGTCGTTTCCTGCTGATTTTGGTGTATTTCGAGGTTACTTCATGTTGGTTTTGGGGCATAGTTAGTTTCCTTAATAACTCATTGGCCGCCATTGAAGGCGCCATTTTGACAGCAAGGGTCGAATGAACGAAAGTGATTCGCGTGGATGGGAAACTGAGCTACAAAGTGTCCCACAGCCTGGATCAGACACATAGTGAGCGACTTCTGGCCCATAGGCCACACCTTTGACATGCCTGGTCTAAACAAATACTGGCCCATCTCAATAGTGATTGGAAGATCACAATCATTTCACCGTGGCAGGACTCAAGAGAGGAAAGAGGAAGGATAGAAAGAAAATTTTGCAAGTCAACTTCCTGGAGTTTCTGTCAACATTACCTGAGGAAATTTCTTATTGCGCAAATACTCGGTGACAGCCGGCTCAAAGTATTTGGAGTAGCCTTCATTCAAGCTGTAAATCTTGCCCCGTTTTTTGATTCTCACTTTCCGCTCTGTCAGGATGAACTCGCCGATGGCCTAAAGGTAGAAACCATTTCAAATTCATAGAATTTTTTTTTTTGCTCTGCATTCTGAGTCATGGTCTAAGAGTTGTACGGACCGGGTCAAGCATGAAGCAGTTGACTCCTGTTCCGGTGGAGAGCACCATCATGGTGGCGCTGCCATAGAGGGCATAGCCCGCCGCCACCAGTTTCCTGCCGGGCTGCAAAGCGTCCTTCTCGCAAGGCTCGCCATCCTCGCTTTCCTGCGGGAAAAAGAGGGTAAACGGGGACAATTAACTCAATCATTGCCATTGACCATAAGTCCGTTTTGGGCTGGGTGGGAGGACTGGCAGCAATTATTCATCGCAAACTCAACACTAATTTATAATCTCTAACTTGGGTTTAAAACCCTACTTTGGACCACCAACCCTAACTTGAAATCAAACGTTTCAACCCTGACTATGGTTTTAAACCCTAATTTAAAACCGAAACTGTAGTTTGATTCCAGATTTTGAAACCCTAACCGTAGTTTAGAATTCTATAACTCGGGTTTTAAATGACTTGCAAACCTAATTCTAGTTAGAAACCCTACTTTGGAAACCTAACCTTGTTTTAAAACCCCAATTATTTGTCTGTTTGTTGTTGTTATTTGTGCACTACATAGTGAAAGCTTTAAATCTCATTATAACTAAAACATTCGAATTCAATTCAATTTAAAAATCAGTTTTTTCATTTGTAATCCCACATTGAAAGCTCAACATTAGTTTGAAACTTTGAATTAAAAATGTAACTTAAATTTAAAATCCTAATCGTAGTTAAGAATCCTATAAATCGGATTATAAAATTCTTGCAAACTTTAATTCTAGTTAGAAACCCTACTTTGGAACCCTAACCTTGTTTTAAAACTCCAATTATTTGTCTGTTTGTTGTTGTTATTTGTGCACTACATTGTGAAAGCTTTAAATCTCATTATACCGTATTTTCACGACTATAAGGCGCACCACATTATAAGGCGCACCCTCAATGAATGACATTTTTTTCCATATATAAGGCGCAGTGTATTATAAGGCGCACTGTATTATAAGGCGCACAGTCTATTTTGGAGATAATTTAAGACTTTTAAGTGCGCCTTATAGTCGTGAAAATACAATAATTGCTATTGACTTCCAGGTATGAAGCCCTCACTACACAGTCAGCTCTAGAGCCAGCCATTGTTGATGTTTTGGATTTTTTTGTATAAAATCTTGCAGTGGGGGAGGAGCTATATGATGGAAGATTTTGTAAACTAAGATGGCATCTGCATATTTAACAGTATTGTTTTTTTTTTTTTAATATTCGACAGTGGTGGTTTTTAGTTTTCTGTTTTTTCCATATATAAGGCACACTGGATTATAAGGCGCATTGTCTATTTTGGAGAAAATGTAAGACTTTTAAGTGCGTCTTATAGTCGTAAAAATACGGTACTTATAACGACAACAAAACCATTCAAATTCAATTCAAAAATCTGTCTTGGCATTTGTAATCCTACTTTGAAGGAATTAGTTTGAAACCGTGAATTAAAAATGTAACTTGAATTTAAAACTCTAATTTGAAACCTTATCTAAAAAGTGAATGAAGTCACTAGTTGCAGTTGACATCTATTCCAGCCAATGATCTTTTGCACACCACCATTTTAGTAGACGAGTTGACGCACATACCCTCTTGTAGATGGCAAAGATTGTTCCGATGGATACCAGGCAGTCGATGTTGGACGAGCCATCCAGCGGGTCGAAACACACGATATACTTGCCCTGTGAAAAAGATATTTGAACTCAATGTTTAGTTGTTTCTTTTTACGTTTGTTTACCCTGGTCTCTGGCTCCACGATGATAGCTTTGTCGTTCTCCTCTGAAACCAGCACGCAAGAGGTGAAGGAGGACTTGATCATGTTGATGACCATGTCATTGGACAGGATATCCAGCTTCTTCACCTGGTCGCCCGTCACATTGGTGCTGCCCGCAATGCCGTATCTTCAAAAGGAAATCACAGAACATAAGAGGGCCTCAAGGACAAAACATGAACCGTTTAAAAAGTTCAAGTGCCATAGGTAACATTTTTATTTTAATATATAGAATTGGGTAGCCGGGGGGGACGAGTGGGGTTGAGAGTTCGATCCCCGGTCGGTCCTCACAGTGTGGCGTTTCCATGTTCTCCCTGGGATTACGTGGTTTTTCTCCAGGTACTCTGGTTTCTTCCCACATCCCAAAAACATGGAGGGTAGGCTGGTTGAACATTCTAAATTGCCGGTGTGAATGGTTGTTTGTCGCATTTTGACTTGCTATTGGCTGGCAACCAATTCAAGGTGTCCCCCGCCTGGTGCCCGTAGTTTGCTTATGGAAATAAATGAATAAAATGAATTGGTTCACGCCTATGCTTTTGTTCCTTTGACTTGTCATTAAAAAAATATATAAAACACGAAAAATGAGCAGTTGAGCCCGGAGGTTGAGTGGTTGGCGCTTCGGCTTCACAGTGGGAGGACCCGGGTGCAAATCCAGGTTGGTCCACCTGCTTGGAATTTGCATGTTCCATCCACCATTCACATCGGCAATTAAGAGGGCCTGCGTGGGTTTTCTCTGGGTATTAAGGTTTCCTCCCACATTCTAAAGAGATGCATAATAGGCTGATTGTACACTCTAAATTGCCCCTAGGTGTGAGCGTGATAGGTTGTTTGTCTCGTGTCCTGCGATTGGCTGGCCACCAATTCAGGGTTTCCCCCACCTATGACCTAGTCAGCTGGGATAGGCTCCAGCACCCCCGCAACCATAGTGAGGATAAATCAGTTCAGAAAATGAGATGAGATTAATTGCTCATTTGCTGCTAACCTCGCAGTACACGTGAATTGGACGTCTGTTTTAAGACGTCAATGGCATAATTGATGATTCTAAAAGACTGAAAAAGCACAGTAGTACCTCGACTTACGATCGTAATCCGTGACAAGCATATCGTAACTCAAGCGGACGTTTCCCATTGAAATGAATTGAAAACAAGTTAATTTGTTTCCAATCATCTTAAAAAAACACCAAAAATAGGATATTGGATTGGAAAAAAGGTTTTATTTCTTCTATTTCGCCATATATTGACAAAGTAAAGAATAACGAGTGATTTAATAGTAAGAAAATGTGTTTAATAGATGTAAAATTGGACGCATTTGGCAGAGGGGAGAGACACTAACACACACAGAGGCGGAGGTGGTGGCTGTTCTGGGGGACTTGATCCATGGCAACAACGCACCCGAAAAACGAACAAACAAATTTAAATTAACTTGGATAACTATATACAGACACTGAACTTTTTTAACTTCACACAAACTGAATTCTAATTTTGTTTTAATCTTTTTTTACGTTCTACGGGTTGACCCCACCCGGATGTTTTGCCGGAACATGATATTTGTGTGCGTCTCTATCGAAATATTTTGAAGACGAGGCAAAAGCAAAGAACTCTTGATGCGTTCGTTTTGAAGACTCCAACTTTTTTAACTTCACACAAACTGAATTCTAATTTTGTTTTAATCTTTTTTTACGTTCTGCGGGTTGACCCCACCCGGATGTTTTGCCGGAACATGATATTTGTGTGCGTCTCTATCGAAATATTTTGAAGACGAAGCAAAAACAAAGAACTCTTGATGCGTCAAGAGTTCTTTGTTTTTGCCTCGTCTTCAAAATATTTCGATAGAGACGCACACAAATATCATCACAATACGCGTAATCCAAGCTTTAGAATTAGCGCGACACATCACTTGTAGGTCTCTTGAAGGCACACGTGTTCTCCGCATTGTACACTAGTAGCAGGTTAATTTTACAGTCACCGCTCGCATTAGCACACAACGCTAGCGTTAAGCGGTCCTTCATGGGTTTGTGTCCCGGTAATGCCTTCTCCTCTGCCACGATGAATGTCCGCCTGGGCATCTTTTTCCAAAAAAGACCAGTTTCATCGCAGTTGAAAACTTGGTGGGGGATATAACTTTCCTCGGCGATAATCAAGCCAAACGTCTTGATGTGTCCTTCTGCTTAAGGATGGTGGAAATGGTTGACATATTCCTCTCTTATAGCCTAGCGAGCTCACTGTCATTTTTTTCAATTATTTTGCGTTTCGTGTCCGATCAATCGTAATATTGTTTACCTGGAGGGTAAATGTAACCAACGCGGGGGAAAAACACCCGGTTTTTCCCCTGCGTTGGTTGGCGAAATGCAAAGTCCACCCAGTGGTCGTAGAAATATTTTATACACGAAAGAGATACCAAAAATACAGTGCCAAGGCCACCTGGCTTGGTGGCATCACAACATTTAGTGATAGTATCTCGGGCGAATTATTCGATCGAAATTTTCATCGTAAGACAAGAATGTCGTATGACGGAGCGGTCGTATCACAAGGTTCGACTGTATAGTTGAAGCAACAAAAAAAAAAGGAAAAGTGGGCGTGGGCTCAGGTATGCGTTTCCTGATTGGTCCTAGCCAAACCAGAATCTCCAGCTCGGTCTGTGGCAACGTGGATGTTCCAAATGGGACACAAATGCATCTCAGTGAGTTCATTCTTATTTTCAAAAGTAAAGTCTGGACTAATACTTACAAGTGAGCGATGCCGGCTTTGCGCACCGCGCTGGAAATGGCTTTGACGGCCGTGCACAATGAATTGAGAAGCCGGGTGAGCTCCCCGGTCCCTTTGACCCGCCGGCCCTCCTCCATGACAAAACGGGTCACGGTGACCACGTTGGTATCAAAAGTTCCTCGGTCGGACATGATTGCAAATCCCCCCCAGAAAACGAAAAAGTTCTCCCTCAGTCCAGAGGAGGAAGTGCCGCGGGACTTAAATGCTGTCCTGACGCGGAACTTGACCAACCAATCAGAGAGGAGAGAGGAGAGAGTGGGAGGGGCTTCTGTAGCAATACGCCGTTTCCTTTTGTGACACCTTTAGTGGTTGATAAGATGGAGTGTGAGCTTCACAATAGAAGTTGACTGTGCAATTTATTTGGCAATAGCTATGTTTGAAAATGACGTGTTGAGAAATGTGGCTCAAGTCCACATTCTTCTTTCGCAAACAACATGAAAATGAAATAATTGAAATAGAGCATCTCAAGTTTACTTTTCTCGATATTTGTGTCACGTGAGGTCCTAAATAATAAAATACTACATTAAAAATGTACGTGTATATGTGTGTGGAAGTGTGTGTGTGTGTATAAGTGTGTATGCGTGTGTATGCGTGTCTATGTGTGTGTGTGTGTCCATGTGTGTGTCCATGTGTGTGTATGCGTGTATGTGTGTACGTGTGTGTAAGTGTGTACGTGTGTATGCGTATGTATGCGTGTGTATGCGTGTGTATGCGTGTGCACGCGTGTGTGTATATGTTGGAACAGTTCAACCATTTCAACATGTCAAATAAGCCATCGGTGCGTATGTTTACTGAACAAAAAAGTCATTGGCACGCACACACGCGGACCTGAAATTCAATATTTGAATCAGCTGTGATGCAAAAAATTATACACTTGGGCATGCACATTTCACATTGCATGCTCGAACCTGAGCTCAGTGTTAAACACGACTATAGTCGTTAGATTAACATAAATATGTAAACATGTTCATTAATATGTAGTCCTTTTATTAAATATAATATGTACCGTCTCTTTACTAAATATATGTACAGTCAATTTTTTAAAACTTATGTAAAGTCCCTTTATTAAATATAATATGTACAGTCCCTTTATTAAATATAATATGTACAGCCCCTTTATTTAATACAGATCAACTTCGAACTCAGATCTGTCTCCGTTGTTGTCTGCGCTTTCACCACAAGATGGCAACTTCGGATTTTGGTTTGGTTCTGCTGTAGTGCAATCTGTGACACAGCTGTTGACAGTGTTTTTTGTACATTTAGATGCGTGATGAACAAGAATACATTTATCTTAAACGAAACATTAAATTGTTGGTTATTTTTTTGCAATTTAGTGAAAATTGCGAAGTTTGCGAACGACATTGTTTGACAGAGGACAATCATATGCATGTTGTTACTGGGCAGAAGTAACACAATTAAATCCATAACGTTTTGATTAAACTTGAAATTGTTTATGTTCTATTTAATCGTTCTCTGAAGTTAAATGATTCGTTTAACAAGTTAAAAGTTGGTACTCGTGAGTATATATAGCCAATCTGGACTGCTTAACTTTTCCTGTGATTTAATTGGTGGATAGCATCTGACGTCATTTTTGTTATTGTAGTTTAAAGTTTGAAACGTCACTAATAAGAGAACTACAAAATTCTGCAAAAGTTTAGAGACAAGGTATTAGGAGCGACACCTGGGGCCGCCCTATGGCCTTCTGTTAGCATTTAGCTTGAGCCAATGCAGATGCAATGACAGTGCGCATGTCCGTTGCTTCTCCACAAATTGCAGGCTGCTCACGCACTTGCGCACAAAGAGGAGATTTGGCGTCGCACGCTGGACTGTTTAGCGCTCCGGGAAACTTTTTAAAGTTTACTTTGTTGGCTTTAAATGCATTTTACTTCACGGTGGTCTGTGGAGGACCCTTCTGATTTGCGTCCAAGTCGAAAAGTCAGCCTGCGCGAGGACACCTTGCATCGGGTAAGCACCCTCATTGAGCGTTCGCTTCTAAAAACTGCATTCATTCTTGTTATAAATTCATTTATGGACACTAAACGTACACGGATGCATGGTGGCAGTGGACCAAGAGTTCATTAGGTGCACTGTGTACAACGAACAGGACAATCCAATGAAGTACTGCCGCTTAACAGGATTATGTTGAATTTAATGGTGTTGCATTTACGTGCTTAGTGTTGACAAGTTGGATACTTCGAACTCATTGGAAAAACAAGCACTTCCAGTTAGTCATCAATAAACGGTTAAAGCAATAAAATTGCATGCAATTATTGTTTCTTTAATGTTTGGCATGTATTTTGGGAAATGTGCAGCTCTTTATAGTCACTGAAATGTGGAAATCCAACCTGCAAATGTGAGCTTTATTCAGGGTTGAACACGTCATCAATTCGAGCTCAAGCTCCTTTCAGACATTCTTTACATTCATGAAAGAATTTTTAATAATCTCATCTCATCAATTTTTCTGAAACGCTTCATCCTCACTAGACTTGCAGGGGGGCTGGAGCCTATCCCAGCTGACTTTGGGCCAGAGGTCTGGGATACCCTAAATTGGTGGGTTAGCCAATCGTAGGGCACAAGGAGACAAACAACCATTCACAGTTATACCTAGGGACAATTTAGTGTCCAGTCAGACCTTGTCTTTGGAATTTGGGAGTAAACCGGAGTACCTGGAGAAAACCCATACAAGCCTGCGGAGAACATGCAAATTCCACATAGGTGGACTGACCTGTATTTGAACCAAATCTAATTTTCTCATAAAATGAACTGAAAACAAATTTAATGCATTCCTACCCTCTGAAAAAAAAACACACCCATAAATAGCATATTACAATGGAGAAAAACATGTTTTTACTTATTCAAATTCAACACCTCTGCTCACAAAGTAACAAATAGCTATCTAGTGGTTATGATCTGCAATAAAATGTGACATTGTTGTGGACAGTCCTGTGCGGCGTTCTTACCGTTGAGACAGACGGTAGAGGCTAACGGTGCAGGAGAGAGACTTGACACGTTCAGTCCTAATAGCTTGGATGTCCATTGTTTTCAAAGACAGCCAATGAGTCTTTTTTATTTTGCCCACTTGGCCCCTGAACATGAGTATCTAGTGCAAAAACTGTGATTGTGCTTCCAAATTCTCCAAATCAAATGTCTTAATGGATTTGCCGCAGCTCTCCCCTGCAGCCTTCCTCAGGCATCACAAATTAAATGGACAATATTTCACGGAGATTTCATTTGGGTATATTTTTCACAGTTGCTGGATTTCTTGTGCGAGTTAAATAATCCAAGATCATGTTACAATATGTAAGCCAAGCTGTGGTATTATAGCGGTCTATGTTTTTGTGTCTTCATCATCTATATTTACACTAAACAGTGCCATTGTGTTCAGCTCTGCAGACATTTTATGTAAGGCAGTGGTCTCAAACCGGTTCCACAAAGGTCCGCAGTGGGTCCTGGTTTTTGTTCCAACCGATCCAGTGCCGACATTTTAACCAATCAGGTGTCTTTAAAATAAGTAGCACCTGACTCTAATTAACTGATTGCACTTGCAAAAGGTATCCTTGTTGAGTTGGAATGAAAACCTGCACCCACTGCGGCCCTTTGAGGACCGGTTTGAGAACACTGAATTGTAAGGTGTACTGGCCATTCAACACAAACTATTCACTTTTTAACATCTTGTTTATGCGCTGTGCACCTGGACTAATATGTAAATGTGTGTTTCTGTATATACTATTTAGGATGTCCTGATATAAAATTCTTCTGCTGAAACAAGAAGCACCTGACTGCAATCCTCTGATTGCTCTTCTAAGATATCAGATTGGTGGAAAGATTTCCTCTTATAGGTTGGAATGAAAACCCACACCCACTGCGGCCCTTTCTGGAATAGTTTTTGAGAGTGATACTGTAATACATTGAGATACGAGGTTCATGCGTTCCGGGACCGAGCCCTAATGCCTTTCTACTCGTATTTCCAATGAAATTTTCCCATTTGAAATAACTAAACACAAATTAATTTGTTCCACCCTCAGAAAAAAATACACCTAGAATAGAATATAAGAATTTAAATATGTACATGTTTAATAGTTCTAATTCACCACCTTTTCTCACAAAGTAACAAACACCTATCTAGTCGTTGGGATCTGCAATAACATGTGACATTGTGTACAGTATTGTATGAAATTACCTTTTGAGACAGACGGTAGACTTTATACGTTCGGTTCGCTACATTTTTGTGACACTAAGTAACGTAACAAACTTTAACTTAAATCAAGTTTGGTTACTATACGTACACTTATAAATGGATGTAACCTTGTTGTGCCATAACTGGAGCAAAGGCTTTAATGTATTCCGCTGCGCCTTTCGAGTTGGAACTAGCTGCTACCGCGTGCCTCACAAATGAGTGTATGCCCAGTTTGTTTTTTAAAGTTATCGAACCACTGACTACTTAGGTTGAAGGTTCAAATCCAGGTCGATCCACCTGCATGGGTTTTCTCCGGGAACTCCGGTTTCCTCGCACATTTCAAGGACATGCATTGTAAGCATATTGAACACTAGGTATGAGTGTAAGTGTGAATGGTTGTTAGTCTCCTTATGCCCTGCGATTGGCTGGCCACCAATTCAGGATGACCCCCGCCTGTGGCCTGGAGTCAGCTGGGATAGGCTCCAGCACCCCCCGTGACTCTAGTGAGGATAAAGCGATTCAGAAAATGCAATGGAAAAAAAACAAAAAAGGGTACATGCCTAGCATTAACAGGTAACAGAAATGTTCATTCGCTGTTACCCTCCAACTTATAATGGATTCGATGTCTACTCGTGACGGGTTTATTTCAATTCTGAGCATAAAATATTCAAAATGTTTTAACTGTACCAATTCATGTGAACCGAACTTTACACGTAAAGCCACGGACTGTAAAGATTTTTTTCCTGGTGTAGCATTCCACCTCCTTTTCCACACGATCTGCACTGCTTGGTGAATGTCTTGCGTTAATTACAGGCCAGTCATGGAGGTCCCGCAACTGGAATAACCTCCCTCCTGCCGTGCTTCGCCACAGTAACCGACATGAACTTTCAAGAATGCGCAGTCAAAAAAAATAAAAAATTCCTGTGGCAAAAAGATGTATAAATTTATCGCTTGGCGTTAACACTGAGCCCACGTCGCTTTTATATTTAGTTCACAAAGTATGCGCGGACGTGTGTCCAGAACACAAATTACAAGTAAGTGCTGCCACAAAATAAAAACAGCAAGATTTTGACGTTGCGGAGTGTAGTGTGGAAGTCATTTTCCCATAGCAAATACCAGAACAGTGCAAGCACTAATAACAAAGAGGGGTTTTAAAAAACTTGCTTTAATTGTGTGGACAGAGGGGTCATATCACTGGAGTGATAATTGAAGGACCTTTGCCATGAGTAAATAGAAGCTGGTGTGGACCCCGAGGGGACTGCTGCTAAGCCCATCGTACCAAGCGTCACCTGGCGCACCCTGGTTCAACCATGTATGTGCAGATTTAGTGCTAAGCTTGGTATGGGATGTGCCAATGGGGTAAACAAGAGGAATACTGTATCACTTTCTCGAAGTTCATTGGCTGCCACCCCTCACCCCAAAATGCAACGCTCCAACAGTGCTCGTGGAGATCTTTGTGCAAGGGAGATGCGGCAAGAGAGACGGTGTGGTAAAATCATAAAGCAGCCTCGTAGCCTGGCCGACTGGCTGTCTCAAATGCTCTTATGTCAAAATTTGTCTCGTATCTCAAGGTAAATATTTGCTCTGAATTTTACTCGTACCTCAAATTTCTCGTATGTCGAGGTATTACTGTAGTAGTCACTGTAGGGTTCATACCATATAATATTGTAAAACACACCACACATGTTCAGGCATTGATAAAAACCTTGAAAAACTGACCAAAGGCTGTTTTGCTGCATTTGATGACAGTGCTGTTAAAGAAAATCTGACTACAATCTCTGTTCTGGCTAAATTAAGGAAGACGCCTTGAGGAATGCCTTGACTTGATGGGTAGTGTCTGTGCATGCTTGCATAGCTGTGGGCTTTATCAAAATCTCACAGGAAGCCTCTGCCTGCCTTGAAAAAAAATACAGAAATAAGGAGGTCATGCATGCTCCTTCCTGTATATGAATCGATGAGAGCTAAGACTGCCAACTGTCGGTGTCGCCAAAAGAGAATGATGATGGACCACAATAGCCATTGATGGTTTCTGACAAAAGCACATGGCAAGGGAGTAGAAAGAAAGGGAGTAACTTAACGGGAAAGAAGATATCATTGTGAAAAACACTTTAGGGTTTATCCCGGGGTCAAAACAATCCAATAAACCACACAAAAAAAAAACCTGGACGTCTTTTGTACCCTACTATGTAATTAATAGCGTAAATTACCAACTTCATGACGATGGGATATCTGTTTTTTAGACAATGCGATATTTTCTGATACTGTCGTACACTACTTTGCAGTTTCACAATTTGCAGCTTAAGTACATTGCGGTATTTTATATTATCACCCATTTGGTTCAAGGGCTGGAGGTTCAAATGAAGTTTACCAAAAACCAAGACAACAGCACCCACACAGTCAACCTAGCCCCATTGAAAACCATAACCACCAACACAAATTACCAAATTCAACCAAGCAGCAGTAACACTTAAATTGCACATTTACAATCATTTAATTGTGTTAGCGAGGACCATCAACTTGCACCCATAACTCTGCATCCATGCCCTGTTTACAAAGCATAGGAGGCCCAAAGTCAGCCATACCTCGAAATACAAACAAATCGGGGACAATCAAGGCTATAAATGAAGCCCACACGAGAGCATGACAATATCTACTGTAAGGCGTAGTCAACATGGAAAGAAAACAGTTTTCCTGCACTTGGAAACTCGCCAACCAATCAGCCATGCGGTGCGTTTAGGGACATGTAAAAACAACGATCCATACATCCACTGCTAAATTCGTCGTGCGTTATGGCGTTTTATCCTTGTCATGTTGCAGTATCGTGCATGTCGAGTCAAATTTGTGCGCATTTAAGCTGTACTCTTGATTCAGTCATTTTTTGGAACGACAAATATGGTATCCCACTAAACTCTTTTTTTTGTCAATAACAAAATATTAAACAATCTGAAACAAGGCAACTCAAAAATGTGAATTTCTTACCATTCTGATAAACCAAGATTCATGGAAGAAAAATGTTCTATTAATATATTACTCTCCCACAAAAAAATATATCCCATATGCTAAGGTGTTGCAGTGGTCAATGAGGAAACTCAAGAGCAAATTCAAGAATGTTTGTATAGAATACCATTACAAAGGATGAAATAAAAAACAATCCATTGTTTCTTAAAGAGCATGTTTGAGGGTTGTGAGAGTTAATTGAATTGTTAAAAAGCCCCCACCCCACTTGCTGTAAGAAACATTTTACAAAAAAATGCCCATAAGGTAAAATTAAAACCAATCTTTGTAAAATAACCATCACTGCCACCTCCAGGATACGATGCGTAGACCTAAAGCTCTCTAAACCACACCCCCCCCTCCCATGATTTATATTTTTGTTATTTATCCAATGTCTATAATCAACTCCACACTGAACCCAAAGTAATTCACAAAGCAGGACTAAATTGCCTTGTGAATTCCTTTCCTAGAGATGCCTCCAATTTACGTCTGAGAGACCCCAACACCCCCACCCGAACCCCAACCGGACAGTCACACCATGCTGCTCACGTTTCAGTGCCTCACACAGGCTGCTATTGTCGGGTTACCACCGGTGTGTGTGTGTGTGCGTCGATGCGTTGTGATTGGCCCTCGCTCGGACTGTGTGAGACGGCACCGGGTGACGTCTCCCTGTTAATCCCTGGGACCTTTTCTCTCCGTTTATGAAGAGGGCAAGGAATTGCTGCTACTAAAGTAGTTTGAACACTTTTTGGACCTAATTTGGGTGAGTCTATATCCATTTGGTGCAGTAGTACAATTTTGGTAAGATCTTCAGTTCATAGCACTTTTTCTCGGATTGGATAAGATATCTAAAAACATCTTATTCTTTTGTAATAATTTTCCTGCATTTAATGTCCCTTAGCAGATATTCATATTGTGATTAAATAGTTTGCAGAGGTTCGTCCATAAATTTTCTTTTGAATATAGGCAAATGTATTTTTATGGCACAAGATGTTTCCAAGTGCTTCCCGTGTTAAATTAATCAAAACACAGTAAAAAGATAAAACACACAGGGATAATAAAAACAAGTTTGTTTAAATGATAGGGGCAGTTAGAAATGCACTTGTCTTATACAATAGCATTTAGCCCTGATTTAAAAAAGATGACGGTTTTTGGACACTTAATGTCTTCAGGTAATTTATTGAACATAAGAATTGAACAGCATCTCGCTGCGGGTGGCTATTCTTCAACACCCCCCACCCCCATAAACACAAAAAAATGGCTGCAAATGACTGAAGTTGTCCGAATGTTTCGTAGGGGCCAATCAAATATATTTTGCGACCAGGCTATTAGGTGTGTGTGGTAGACCAGCATTAACATTTTATAGGAAGCTACTGTTTATAATATGGTCCAGTTTCCTTATGTATAGGCTTTTTGCTGGAGAATCCCTTTTTTTTAATTTTTTTTTATAAAAGTCTTGTATATACACCAGGGCAATAATTCAATGAACTAAAAAATAAATGGTCAGCATGTTCTTTGCAAAGCAAATGTGGCCTTAAACTATTGGGGCGCGACTGGTATTTCCTCCAAAGCATCACTTTTCAACGTCTCTTGCTTTTTTGTGTGGACCTGTAAATGTTACCAGAGTGCCACGGCCAATAAATCAGACTTCAAATGAGCTAAAGATCCAAAAAGGTCTCGATGTTGGGTGAGAAAGAGACATTTATTTGGATATTTTAATTATAAAATGTCTGCTTCTGGGGCTTTTGTCTCCTGGAAGTCAAACTGAGGTGTGAAGATCTACTGCTGACCCTCCCGTCAACACAAACTCGCGAATTTCTTCGTTTGACTATAGTCAGGAACATTTTGTAGGAAAATATAATTTCTTTTCACGTTTGTTTAACAATTTAGACTAATTGCTTAGCCTCCACCAAGGCCAACAGTTTTTGTTTTCATTCTGCATTAAAACATTCTCTGTTTAGTAAATTGAGGGCTCAATCCCTGTATGCAGTTTGCATGTTCTCCCTGGGGTTGTGTGGGTTTTCTCTGGGTATTCCTGCCGCATTCCAAAAATATGCATGGTAGGCTAGTTACACACTATAAATTGGTCCAGGGTATGAATGAGCGTAAATGGTTGGACTTCTCCTTGTGTCCTGCGATTGGCTCGCGACCAGTTCAGAGTGTCACCTGCCTGGTGTATCTAGTTTGCTGGGTTCAAGTCCTGTTGTAATCATTCTAGGTTTTTACATTAAACGTTAAATATTCTCAATTTTAGATTTTTATTTACCTAAGCAAGGGAACACAGTGAATTTGAATTTTTAAATTGAAATGTTCTTAGGAAATATTCCTTTAAAAAAAAAAAGCAAACATCGAAATCCGATTTCTGTAGTGTCGTCCACCATGAAAGCCACCAAATATATTTCTTTAAAAAGAACATGTTGCAAATATTCTTTGAACAATCTCACATTTTATCCGCAATCTACTAGACCACCAACCAACATACCTCTAAAAATATGTCAGCAACCATTCGCAGCTGGCACTGTGGTTTGACCACCCAATGTTGAAGGTTATGCTCTCTTGGGAGCGTTTTCTGATTAAAAGAGATGATATTTTCCTGCTCCTCATCGGACGTTTTTCTTAAAAAGTTCCAGAAAACAGCTAAAGTGGTGGGCGTTTAACAGCAGCAGTAAATGATTTCCTCTTTGGTTGGCAGCACTTTGTTTGCAATGCAGATTAACTCCCCCGCTGTTGATCTTATCTGCTGCTCGTAAAGGCCCATATGTCAACTCTTAATGTGCTTTTTTCCGTTAATTGGAGGAAACACTGCCGAATTTAAGATGGTACTGCAGCAAAACTACCTACTGTCAGTTTAAGAAGTATTTTAAGACCCTTCTGTATTGCAAGTTCCACCAATTAGAAATTATAAAGGGTTTTGAAAGTTTCATCATAAGTGCATGTCTACCGTGAGGGAATTTAAAAAGAAAACACCAGAACTGACCACATATGATTTTTTTTTAACTATGAATTTGTGTGATACATCTGCATATAAATATTTGACCACATGCATATTAGCTATGATTCTGACCCTCAAAGACCTATTAGTCTCCCTTTTTACATTCATCTTCCATACCGCTGATCCACGAAAAGGTTGTGTGGGTTGACGGAGCCTAACCCAGCTGTCTTTGGGTTAAAGGCAGACTACATTCTAGACTGGTTACCAGTCAGTCGTAGGGCACACTGAGAGACAAACGACCATTGCACTCCTAATCTAACCGCAACCAGCGGGAATTGAGCACCAAAGTCAGGCGAGTGAACCCTAAACAATGACTGTGGCCCGTTACCACCAGTAGGACTCAAATTTGCAACTTGGCCAAGACCAAAGAGCTGGCCAAAGACACCGGAGAAAATTTTTTACACGTGCACAAGGATGAAAAAGGCTATGGAGAAATTGCAAAGCAGCTTGGTGAAAAAAAGGTTCAGTGTTGGAACAATTATCAGGAATAAAAAGCTAAACATGAAGGTCAATCTCAATCTGAGTAGAGCTCCATGCCTAAGTAAGATGAGCAACATGACAATGACCTGAAGCACGCAGCCAGGAAAACCATGGAGTGGCTCTGTAAGAACCATATCAAGGTTCTGGCATGCCAAAGCCATTCTCTAGACCTAAACTCAATGCAAAATCTGTGGAGGCAACTCAAACTCTATTTCTCAGCGACAGCCCAGAAATCTGACTGATTTGTGTGGAGGAGAGGGCCAAAATCCCTCCTGCAGTGTGTGCAAACCTATTGAAACACTACAAGAAGCCTTTGTCCTCTGTACAGTGCTCGACATACGATGAAAATTACGATCAAATAATTCGCCCTAGATACGAGAAAAAATATGAGATATGAGAAAGCCAGGTGGCCATGACACGAGAGGCTGTTTATCATTGTACCACACTGTTTTTTTCTTGCCACATCTATTTCGTGTATAACCGATATCTACGCGCACCGAACGTTTTTTTTTTTTGCCTACGCAGGGTTCGGAAAACGCACACCGCACATGTGCGGGCAAAATGAGGGCTTTCCGGGTAATGAAGTATACTCGTGCACACAACACCAATAGTCAATGGCACCCTTTCTCAGAATAAAACTTCATTACCCACAATCAATACGTGGGTAGGCCTTTTTACAAGGACACCAAGTGAGTGGTAACCACTAGGAATAAAAAATGAACCAGGATTATGAGGGATTAATGCCGTAGATAAAACACAGTGAAGCTGGCATGACGGGGGAAGTATATTTCAACGAGAAATGGTTGTTTCTCCTCTCCTAGTTTAAACAGGATTGACCGGCTAGTGTTGTCATTGGCATGGCAAGGTCCAACCCATTTAGATAATTGCAACATCAATTATTTTTAAAGGCAGGCAATTAATTTAACTTTCATTGTAAGTACCAGAAGTTCGCTTCCTGGTGATTTTGGGACATTCTATACATCTTTTTTTTAATAATTTCATGCATACTTTTGTGGGTCACTCCCTTTCCACTCATCACTTTCTGTCGACTTTTGGGAAAATTCTGTATTGTGTTGACTTTTGATCACTTTTAAAATAAAAATAATAAAGTTGGGATTTTTTTCATATTTGGAGTACTACCTTTTCTCTGTGAAATTTGCATTTTTGAGAAGAATGCCATTGGCTAGGAAAAGGTGGCGAGTTCGACTATAAATTGTCTTTTGCCATTAGCCTCACTTTAGCAATGCTTACACTGTACAATGTTATATGCATTTTGCTTATTTTGTATTTCTGAACATTAGTTCTACAGTTGTGATTATCAATAAATACCTTTTTTGAGAGCAACTGTAGTCTCATTTGGAATTAATGGGCAATGTTTTAATGTGATCATTTGCCGAGTACACACAAACACCAACAAACAGCAGCTGGGAAAATTACTGACTTCATTTTCATTTACTGTGTGATTAATTGACTTCATTTTGTGGTAAATTTAGTTTAGGCTCAGTTCCTAAGGATTTTGAAGCATTTTTCTGTAATTTTGAGTTCATTTTGGGGTGTTTCCTGATAAATTAAGGTATTTCTGGGTCACACCATGTTTATTTTATGTTGCATTTTTATGTTTTTGGGGTTCTTGGCTAGTATTTTTTTATATTGGTTTTGGGTGACCTTAAAGATTTTAGGACATTTGTAGTTTGCAACATTTTGGGTCACTTCCAGTTTTGGTGCAATTCGGTTAAGTGTTTTTGTTTCTGTTTAAAATAAATGACCACAATTGGACAAACACCCGAATAGTTAAAATAATTAGTTTTTTTGAAAAGTATTTTTTCAATTTAAGATTGTGACAACAGTACATATAGTATGGTTGTTTTGTTTGAACACTTGTCCAGTGAGGCCGACCAGCCGGCAGGACGACAATGCACCTTCTCAGGTTTCAGTTTCCACTGCGTGAGCAGATGCCCTGATCCCAGGCAACCCCATTAGTAGTCATTGCTCCATCTATTTTGTGCTTCTGTTTATTTTGCATATTCTAGCAGTAGATTTACATCAGCATGAGCCAGGTGTGGAACAATGGCACAGATAGTACAGTTACTCTTCTCCTGTTACTAAAATTTTAAACTATGGGTGCCATTTTTTTAATATTACACTGGTATATCTACTCACGAAATTAATTGCTTCCAGAACTTATTTTTTAACTTGGAATTTTCCTTAGTCATATTTTATATCGAATGTACAGTTTATATGCAAATAAACCGTCGACATGCACGAAACACGACATAACACCATAATGTCATGACGCCATGCCACAAGACAATTCGGCCGATACGGTCATTTATTTCAAACTAGAGAAAAGATGAGCAGATAAAATGCTAAACATTTATTTTGACATCTATGAATGATATTCAAGAAAAAAACTTGCTTGTGTTCGCTCGGGGCGCCGCCATCTTACCTAGGGTGAGGCCGTCTTACCTAGTTAAATGTGCTCTGACTGGCTAGATGCGAGTAGCTTTGATTTGGAAATAAAACACAATTTCACTTTGATTTTTTTGTTTTGTTTTATTTCTTGTTCGAAAGTGCAAACTATAGCAGTAATATGCACCATCGAAAGAATTGAGATATTTTGACATTAGTTGCAATATGGCTGCCACATTCTTTTTTCAAATTGAATAATTTCACATTTTGCATTTACAATAATAGGCATATTAGTTTGCTTATAATATTGGCTCTAAACATTTGTTTTTGATTCTTACAGTATCTAAAAAATACCACGTGTGGTCATTTTTTTGAGATTTTCCCTTCAAAGTAATACATTTGTACTCATTAAAACCATGAATATAGGGTGAAAATTGTGAATCAGAGGGGCGGCTCATAGGGGAGAAATTGCAAAATTCAGCAATTTTAATCGTCCCAATTTTGTTTGACAGATGTGAGAAATAGACACGAATGAGAAAATGATTTATTGTATTAAAATGAATAACGAGCATGCAATGTTTCTATTTGTGTGGGTGCTTTAGAGTAAGGAGAAAGTTAATGATGGGCAACAGAAAAGGCACATCCATATAAACACATCTAAACAACTTAGAATATGAATTCAAAACAACCTGGCATTAAATACCTGCTTTTTCAGCAATTATCGACACCATGTCCTGCAATTTCTTCCTCCTCTATCCAAAGGATTAATAGTCTCTCCTTTCATCGTTCAGTACAGAGAGGCCATGCCAAGGTCATCTCTTTTAATAACAAGATCTATTTCATTTGCTCCAGTATTTTTTTTAATAAAAAGCTAAGTTGCACAAGAAAAAAAAACACCCTTTTGGTTGTTGTGAGACAGCCAGCTGATTGTAGTGACAGTTTGAGTTTAATTAATTTAATTAAGGGACAACACACATTAATGAAACTTTACATGTAAATATGTACCATTTATAGCCAAATCCAATTTCCATCTTCAGTCCCTTGGGCAGGTTGATGTTAAAGACGCAAGATGAAATCAATAACATAACAGTACGGTGGAACAAAGAAAAAAGAAGACACTAAAAAGCAGCATAGAAACGATGACACATACACAAACTATAAATCAAGCCAGGTTTGTGATAACAATGTTGTTCATCCAGCAGCCAGGCTTAAAGATGATTGGTAAAGAGGTTTAGAGACGGGAGTTCATTTATGGTATTTGGTATTATGTGAGGCACGGACAGAGATGATGGTTTGGATAAATGCACTCTTTCTGAAGGGAACTACACAGTCCTGGAATTTCTTTTTACAAATTATTGCAATGGAAAAGGAATTCTGTGATGGAAGATTTTGTAAACCAAGATGGCATCATCATATTTTACAGTATTGCCCCAGTTCAGGCTTTGGTGATCCTTATTATTATTTTTTTAATCATCTGCAAGAGTGATTCCTAGATAGTTCCATTGAACTACATTGATTTGTTTTACCTTGGACCAAAACGTTGGGATCACTGAATTGTCACTCCTTTTGATATATACATACAGTAATGGACATGTTTAAATACAGTTGGGATTTGTCAAGCCAGTAATACATGCGTTTCATAGCCTCTGTCAGTTCTCCTGCAGCCATTTTTAAAATCTTTCTTATTGACCAATAGAATAGCATTATCGGCGTACATCTGGCAGGGGACAATTGAAGGACAGCTTGGGATATCATTTATAAAAACACTGAAAAGCAGTTGACCTAGCACTGGCCGCTGTGGTACCCCAAGACTGTTATTCCGTGATGTTGATTTTGGGTACTGTATCCTGACTGATATTCAATTTAGCGTACTTGGTGAGAAATTAAAACAAAAATATTAAATAATGGATATGAAAATGTATTGCCGTTTTGGGGTATGTCGTAACTTCAATCTTGTTTTTGTATATTAGAACATTCAATTGCATATTGAAGGGTTTCATAACCTGAAAATTACGTATATTGGAGCATTTGCAGAGGCACAATGTACTCTATAGTCTTCAACAATATAGAAGTGAAACACTCAAAACACTTCTTAACAACAACAAAGACTTTGATTTGCCCTAAAATTAACAGGAAGTGACCTTTGAATGTCCTAGAATCATCAAAAACTGACTCATAATTAAAGAAACTAACTCAAAAAATAGTGACCCCTGTAACAAAATGACCCAGGAAATACTCCAAAATGTATAGTAGGTGACACAGAAGGTGAATGAAGGCATTGGTAATTTGCGATAGTTTTTGTCACTTTTTGTCATAAACTGGCTGGTAACTTTTGTGCACCCTGATTTTGAGGTAGACGGGTTATATGGAACTCCTTCATAATCCCAAAGTGTGACGCCGCATCGCCGACACAATACTGCAGCAGTGTTGTGGTGCATAACCGGGCTAGCTCATGTTTTTCTAGCCTCTGACCTCTAGGCAAGGCCAAGATAATGGAAAGTGGAACGCGGGAGTGGCGGTCCAGTCTCACACTTATTCCACCTTCCTGGCAGCTACTACAAGTTTTCAGGGAGGCCTCTTTGTTGTCATTCCTCGGCTACACTCATCCTTTCCTATCTTTTGCCACTTGCGTGTGTAACAATATCTTTTTCCGTACTTGAAAAATGTCACGGGCGGCCCGGTTGGAAAAGGGTTTTCACGTTCGCCTCACAGTTAGAGGGTTCAATCCCTGGTAGCTTCAGACCTTCTTGGGTGGGTTTTCTCCATCGGATTTCCACCCACATGCATGGTAGGCTGGTTGAAAACTCTAAATTGCCCCTAGGTATGTGTGTGTGCGTGTAAGGGTGTCCCTCTTCTTTTGCGCTGCGAATAGCTGGCAAACATATCAGGATTTCCTCCGCCTATTTGCCGTAGTTGCCTGGGATAGGCTTCAGAACCCTCACAACCCTTGTTAAGATATCAAAAACTAAATATTGTAAACAAATGAATAAAAAAAATAAAGTACCAAATGGTACTTTATATGTAATTTTTGTATTACAAATATCCTCCTTTACAATGAACTATAATATGGTTATCACCAATCCATTTGAAGTCGGGGATTGGCCACAAATGTTCATTATCTGCTAACCTTCCCACTTGATGGTTTGAATGTATGCCGCCGATAATGGCAAGAAATAAGTTAAGCATTGTCATGATAGCATTGTCTTCAAAGTCAAGTAAGCAAGCAGTAATTTAGCATGGGGAAAACAATATTCATTCATTCATCTGTTTTGCTTATGCACACGAGTGACGGGCGGTGCAGAGCCTTTCTCAGCCAACTACGGGCTGCAGGTTGGGGACCCCCGACTTGGATGCCAGCCAATCGCAGGGCACAAAATGAAACGAACAACCAATCGTGCTCACAATCACACCACCACCAATTTGGAATCAAACCCAAACTGTCCCCACCGAAGTTAGGTGAAAGTACCACTGCACCATTGGGTGGCGGAAAATAATATATTATCAGAAAAGTGCGATATTGGTCCGGTATCTTCATTTGTCGACTGATACCGCATAACTGAGTGATGGATTTGAGAGCCCTAAAGATGTTTGCGATTCAGAACTCATTGGGGATTGCTTCTGGTTGATTTTTTTTTTTTTTTTAAATTTTTTTAATTATTTATTTATTTTTATTTTTTTTAAAGTGATTTTTTTTTTTTGCCCTTCCTCATGCCACATAACAATAGATTATGCAACTACAGTGTTCCCTCGCTACTTTTCGGTTCAGCCACCACGGATTCAGAGCTTTACAGGTTTTTTTTTTGGAAAAAAAAATACAAATATTACATTGAGACAACATATTTTTCAGTTTTTTTTGTCATAACATGAATTCCACTCTCTCTGCCCGTATTCTATATGGTGTACTGTATACAGGGGGGGGGGGGGGAATTAATTAAATTCTAATTAAGCATTTTTGAAGGGGCATCCCTACTTTGCGGAAATTCACTTATCGCGGGTGGTCCCGGTCCCCATTAACCGTGATAACCGAGGGAACACTTTATCTCTTTTAATAGTTTGAACCTGAAAATGCTGTATTTTGGATCAAGCACAATTCAACCAAATTCTTTCTTACTCCACTTGATTCCATTAGACTTTCAAATTTGATAGTAAAATGCTCTCTCAGAGGAGCAGGATTGCAAGGGTACGCCTTCCACCTAGGATGGAATAAATCATCTGCCTTCCTATTTAATGGGATTACCATTTAACAGTGGGCCATGCTTCTTTCGTTCCTTTCAGTTCCTCTTCGGGGCTCACTCTGTTGCTTCATTTTCATGATAACGGAATTAATGAAGACTTAATGAGGATTTAAGCGCTAAATAATCATTTGGCCACATGCTTTACACCAAGGTATCTAATTGATGGAGGCATGGTTTGAACCCATCTGTAGGGACCTACTATAGATTAGCCGGCGCCGTATCCTCAATGACTAATCACGTGGAAGCCACTTAATCTCGTCCCCGACTAGTTGCTTTAGCGCACTATGGAATTAAAACGTAGTTGTGGGCTTGAGTGGTTAGCACGTCGGCCCCACATCTCTGAGATCGAGGTTTTGAGCCCTTCCTGTGTGGATTTTTCATGTTCTCCCCTGCTACATGGGTTTTCTCCGAGTAATCCGGTTTTCTCCCACATTCCTAAAACATGCATGGTAGACTGTTTGAACACTCAAAATTTTCCTAGGTATGAATGTGAGCCTGAACGGTTAGATGTTTTCTCCTGCCCTACTATTGGATGGCCACCAATTCAGGGTGTCCCCTGCCTCGTGCCTGAAGTCAGCTGGGATAGGCTCCAGCAACCCCTGCCACCTAGAAGGAGCTGTTCAGAAAATGAATGAATATTTCAATACATACCATATTTTCTTGTATATAATATATATTTGTAACACAGAAAAATGATGACTGAATCAAGGGGTACAGCTTATATGCACACAAGACCTGCTATACTCTTTTTCACCAGTAAATGTGGGCAAAGTAACATTTACTATTTGTTGGTTATTTTCTGTTTTACTGTAAGAAAACCAATACTGGATGCGTGTGATGATTTTTCTTAAGATTTTCCCTTCAAATTAACACATTTGTACTCCCTATTAAAACCATGAATATGTAGATGACAATTGTGAATCAAAAGGCGGCTTGTACACGGAAAATTGTAAAATTCAATGATTTGAAGTGTGTGGCTTATATGTGGGGGCGGCTTATATGCGTAAGTAAATTCGGTATTCTTTTCTGCTCTAAATGACCCTCTGTAAAAATTGCAATCAATGGGTGGTTTGACTCTTGTGTTGACCACAGTTAGGCCATTTGATAGGTTGCTGCATGAAGACCTGTAGGAAATATCAAAATAATATTCCAAAAGGATTGAGGAGTAAATTTACATACTTCCACCCCTTGTCCTGAAGTAAAGGTAAATAACATGAACTTCCAAATATTGTCTCACCTACATACATTTACAAGCGTCCATGCACATTCTATTGAGTTAACACATACTATTATATACATTTTATAACACACACTATAAATTACTTGAGGTAACAATACACAAAGACATAAAGAAAAAACAATATACAAAAATACAGAATTATTACACTTACTGATTGGGCACTCCTTCATCCTCATTTCTTAAACTATTTCTAGAGAATTTTAAATGGTCTCCTATTTTTACATTGTCTCAAATCAACACTAACGCCCCTGAGTTGTCTCAACCCACATACTGATAGACAAAATTTAGTCTGTTGTATGAAATCTGGCGCTCTTCGATTTCACATTGTCTCTATAGCTCTTAATACTTATATTTTGTAAACAACTGTTTCATATTCTGTGTTAGTAGATTATTCCTGGCTTTGAACATTAGTGCTGCTTGATATTGTACAATGTCAGGAAACTTGAGCAATTTGCATTATAGAAAAAATATATTTGTGTGATTCTGCGACAACATCAGTAGATGAATGATGTTGTGCTGATGAATAAAATGTACCATTGGTTACAAAAAAACAGTCAGCTACGGGTAGTGACTGGGGTGACACCTAGGTTGGTAACCATCATTTTTCAAAACTACGACTAAAACTTATTGTAAAAATAGGTTGGCAAGCCACTCAAGAGGACTTTGCATTCTGTGAACCTAACACTAGAACATATGCATTCCATGTGTCCTACCTAGAGCCCTTTGGCATGTGGTGCACTTTACCCAGCTAGGCATTCTAAAACGTTTCCCCTTTAAATACACACTTGGCTTGGCTCATCATTGGAAGATGCCTAAATTTAGCCATGTGAAATCTAGCCTCACCACCGTTATAGACTACTTACTGTCTGAGGTTTTGCACGCTATTGCTTGGACAACTTCAGCACACACTTGACAGGTAAATTGTTCATGCTTTAGAGTCCCTCATGTCAGAGTTTACTTTACTGAAATAGGTGGATTGGACTTGACTGAGGTGTGTTTTTTTTTGTCTGTAGAATAAACCAAACTATTTAAATCCTATGATGCCTGAATTCACGGTGAACCAAATATATATTAAAAACATTAGAGGAACATGGAAGTACATAAAAAAATAAGATTCATCAAGTAAATATTTCGCATAAGGCAAATAGGCTTAAAAGAAGAAAATGTGGGTATTTTTCCCTTAATTTACATGTATTTAATAAATTTGAAATTATTGTATTGTGTTAGTAATCTTTTTAGAAAATTACATTTTATTATATTATTCCTCCAAATTTTTAGTATAATTTATTAAATAAATTTAGGCATCAAAGGGCTAAACAAGCATGAGTCAGAGTGTCATTACATTGACTCATTGGCTTTGACGGTGTTATGCGCCCAATGTGTTTGAAGTGGAAAGTCTGTCGGCAAAGATCGATCACAGGTTGATTGGAAGCTACACAATCAAACGTCTGTCAATGGCAGCCAATGAAGTAACTGCGTAACCACCAGATGGTGCCTTGTGTTGTCACTGCTTCTCTTAATAAAAGAAATTACATGGGGTAAATGTCTTTATGACATGTCAACCTTTGTACTTATGTTGGATCACATCACCAAGGTACTCACATCTTTAAGCCTACCTCACAAAACTGATTGATTGTCAATTTTCATTCCTTCCCCTCAGGTCGCATGGTGTTCTGTATGCATGGCCTCTACGTGTTGTTGTTGCTGATGGTGGTGCCGCTGTGGAATTAGTGCGCCATGGCTCAAACGGTGCACATCAATTGCAACGGCCCAGGTAAACATGTTGAGTTATAATTTTGAGAATTGTTTCTTAAGATTTTCATTATTTTGAATGATTTTAAATGCCCCTGGTAATGCGGCTTTGCAGAACCTGAATCTGGTCAGTAGATGGAGTAGTCTTATTTACTTTTTGTAATGTAGGGAGGGAACTGTCTTATCTTTATTGGACAACAGAAATACAAAAATCATGTTATGATATTAATTTTCTTAGAAAGGTAACAGTCTCTTTCATGTTTGAATGAGGAGGAATGCAATTTATTTACTTATTCAAGGTTTGAAGTATAAAATGTGAAAAAAATATTTCAAAGTTTTTGTGATAATAATCCATATTGCCTTTTTTTTTCATCGGGATAACATTTTTTGTCATATCGCCCAGCTGTACTTTTTTAGTACCACTGAAAAGAGCTGTCAATTGCTGTGGTTTAGAACACGTCAGATTTTGTAGTACTGTTAGATTTTATTTGTTATCCAAAGAAGCGATTTTAACCCGTGATTTACAGCCCTAGCGTTTCCCGGGTGTTCTCATCATGAGATCCAGTTGTTGGATTTGGCAGCAGCATGCTTGTCTGAGGCCCCGGGGGAGAAGTTGGCACTCTGCTTTTCTCTTTTTGTTGCCAGTTCGCTCTGGAAAAGGGCAAGAATGTGCCACAAGTGTCTACCGGTATTTTCTAAGTTCCCTGTCTTTTTTTCGGGGACGAATATGTCTCTTTGCTCTCCCGTAACTGTTCAAACAAATCTTTTCTTGAGAATCATTTTATGTATAAAGTCTGCGGCACGTCCAGGAAATACCATGTGGAAGGGTGTGTGTGGGGGGGGGGGGGTAATCTGGAGTCCCTGGACTTGCCACGGTTTAGGTCTTAAGGCCTGACAACGCCCTCGGCAGGAAAACGACAATTGCGCAATTTTCTCACACTGTCACACTGCTATCATTGTTGTCTTGGAGTCCAGCGATGGTGGAAAGTCAATGATAACATTGTTTTACGATGACGAGATTTTGTTGTCTCCTGTCATGTGACTATTGAGTTAATTTGAATTGATGAGGTCAAGAATCCATCTCCAAATAGAGAAGAATGGGTAAGAAACAGCCTAATACCAGAAAAAATGGCTTGTCGTGTTAGGTTTTTATTTTTGTATATATTCATTTTATATTTGTGTATTTTAGGAGTTTTCAAAATTATTTTCTGATGTTAGTTATTTTAAGATTTTTTTTTAGGAAAATCGGTGTTTCAATGACAAAAGGTTGATATACGAGCATCCAGCTGATGCGAGAGTCTGCTAATGAGAACTTCATGGGCACTGTTTTTCTTTCTCGAGGCAACTCCTTCGTGTAAATGTCTCTACAAGCACTAGGCGGAGCGTTGCATCTTTTCAACGTTTTTCTTCCACGTTGGTCAGTGCAGAATGGTCTATTTTTTCAGAGGGTTGGAACGAATTAACTTGTTTTTAGTTCATTTCTATGGGAAAAGTTGATTTGAAATAGGAGTAAATCAACATACGAGCTCAGACCAGAAACACATTAGCCTTGTATCTTAACTTTGGATAACTTTATTCTTTATTCATCCCGTAATCGGGAAATTTCTTTGTTGCAATAGGAAGAGGGTAAGGATGCAGGAATAGGAAAGGCATTATACACAAATAGGTACTTAATAGTAAGTTAAGGTAGCACTGTAATGATATGACAGATTCAATTTTTCCGTTGTAATGAGGGAAATGTGTCAGCGGAGGGTGGTAGGTGTCAGGATGTACACTTACTTGCTGGAAACCCTTCCATCACCTTTCTACCCACCTGTTGTATTTTTTTTGTACTAGCATTTTATACTTGGGTGATTTTTAAGCTCCTTGAATACCAAACCCAATCTTTAGGCAATGCCTGGAGAAAATCTTAGAATTTGGTGAAACTATTTTTTCACCCTCTTCAAAGATTGAAATTTTGTCTGAAATTACTCCTAATGCTTCTCTGGTCAGTGTTTAATCACCTCCCAACCAATACTAAATTCAAAATCTCAATTAACTGTATCGTTTGTTCCTAACACTGAATTTTCTTGGACGTACACTGGTACTACATACCACAATAAGCCAGAGTAACAAAAGTGCACTTAGGACAATTGTGAGACAGACTCATCTTTTGTATGGTGGTATTGAACCTACACAGTAGCTCCGTGTGTTTGTCTGAAAGTAAAAAACTCCAGTGTTATTCCAACGAGTCGACAGCCCCCTTCACTGAATAACAGCTCTCTTATTCTGGAGAGAGCAGTGCTGTGACTTAGAGCTCCGTGTGATTGGCCCAAACCGTCGTCCAATAGAATTGCGGTACACAGTTTATACCAATAGTTTTTTCCCCCCCTCATGTAAAAGAAACGTCACAGTGTAATCTTTGTATAGTCTTAGCCAGAAGTCAAAGCGGGCAAGTCTACAGAAAGGTGAGGAAATAAATGTCAGTTACATTTTGTTTTTATCGAAATGGCCGTAGAAATGTTGTTGCTGGAGAGCACGTTTATTTCCAGCCTGTCTTTAAGTTCCAGGCATACCAGGAACAACTAGACCCTGCATTTAGAGTGAGGGTGGGGGGCTTCTTTTGAAGGGGCCTAAGTGCACAGAGGTTAGACTTTGAGCACTCCGCTTCCACTTGCGTGGATAAGCTTATACTTGTTTTTTTTTTTTCAGGGAAAAGGCACGCAAACTTGTTGCCATATGCAAAGATTTTCTTGAACACTGCTTATAGAGCCTGCAATAGATGTCCAAACTAATTGGACTGGGACGGGCGAATGAATGTTTGTTCTATGCTCCCTGTCCAAAAAGCTTGGACATTTAATGCCGTCAAAGTTTGTTGTGGGGATGTTTTTTTTTCCTCAACAAGACTACATTTTTTACAATGTCCCCCGAAAAAATCACATTAGAAATTCTGCTAAATCAAGGTATGCCATTTGTGCCAGTTTTTGGCAAAATGCAATTTAGGCAAAATTTGACAATCAAATAAACTGTGCAAAAATGTCATTATTTTTGACAAACATCTGTGCCCCAAAATTAGGTGGAAATGACTCGAGTAACCGTATCCTTGCTATTTCTCCAGAAATGTTATTCTCTTATCGATTAACCACCACAACACATATTCTTTGAATACTGTAAATGTATCCCCGCTTCAAGTGAATGAGTTCATTATTGGCAGCGTCACATGAAGTCTGGCTAAGCAAGCATTGTGTCTCCTCTAGTTTACTGAAAAACTGTCAGTTTCAATTAGTTCCATATTGAATACATTTGTAGTTGTACATAGCTATTTAGAAGCAGCACATCATGCTTTTAAAGCAGACCCTGAAATGTCTTTTTTTTTTATATCCATTATTTAGATTTTTTTAAATCAATATTGATGTATTTTCCAATTGTTTTGGAAGTTTAACACCAGTTGTAATGTTATTTTTCTACTTGTGTTTTGTTTGTTTCCAAATTTTCCCCACTTAGGTCTAGTTTCAATTTTAGTGTTCTCTTATATCTTTTGTATTCTCACATGTTGTGTGAATTGTATTCTCATGCTTAATTTGCTTCACGTGTTTGCCATAGTTTTGGTCTGACTTAGCTGTGCTCAGTATAGTGCCTGTCACTCACTTTTCGTTGTGTGGGCATGTTAAACATGTTTGTACTAGTGTTTTCAATTGTATGGCTCGTCAGATGAGATTACAACTAGATGTTTTCCTTAGTGTTTCTCTTAAAAACAACTTCAAACCTTAAACAAATTTTCACCTACTTCCAGTCCCGATTAATTGGATGTCAAGCTTTGTCTTTGGCACTAAGGATGAGCAAAAAACACTCATTTTAATTCATTGGCTCTCCTTTACATCCAATCCACCTGAAGTGAAAGTGCTGTTAGCATATGAACAAATTCTAGTCTTGTGACTGGAGTACTCTAATCATATCATGCATGATTTTTAACCCCCTCCAACTGGGCCACCGTGGAAGGATCCATTTTATAAAAAAAAAAAAAAAAAAAAAAGGAATTAGAATGCCCTGGGCGATATGAGAAAAAAATGTTATCACGATAAAAAATAATTATCAGTCTTAAATTTTCACTATCACTTTTTTAAATTTTAAAACTTCAAACTTTTGGGAATAAATAATTAAATTACTTTCCTCTTCTTTATGAAAATAACTCTGTTGCCTTACTTTAAAAGAAAAGAGAATATAAAATGATTTTTGAGCTTATTTCATTGTTCTACTAGGGAATAAAGAATTCCATTACACTATGAAAAGTAATGAATAATAAATTCAGCAGCAATTTTGACAGGCATCTTTATTGTGATAAATTTTCTGTGCAATGTACCATTAATAAAATCAACTAATTACATCACCATTGGCAAGCAGACTATTTTTCAGCCTCACAAATCTATGTAAATATGTTTATGTAAGTGTATGTAGACTTTTGACCACAACTATACATGACAGTTTGACTTAAATTACCCTACGTCTTTTTTTTTTTTTTACATTTTATATCGATCTTGTGTGAAGTGCTTTCACTCTGGAGAAAAAATACTCCAGAAATTTTGCTCGACGGAGGTTGGCAACTCTGAACCTGTGATAAAACTCGCGACCCCACAACTTTGCAGCCAATGCGCTAACCACTCAACTTTAAACATTTAAACTATATTTTATATATATTTGTTAATTTTTTTTCTAAATGTCAAGGAAGGTTATAAACTCCGATTTGTCATTCTCTTTTACAGACAAAGATAACCCCAAGGAGTCCGGAGAGCCGTATTTTGTGGAAACACCATACGGTTTTCAGTTAGACCTAGACTTCCTCAAATATGTTGACGACATCGAGAGGGGGCACACCGTCAAGAAAGTAAGCATCCAGAGGAAACCCAAAGGAGTTCAAATCGGGCCGACGGCGGCTCCACGCCCCGAATGGACGTCGGCCGACTCGCTCTCATCCTCCAACAGCGACGAGAAGCAGCCCCTGGTTTTGCTGGACCACAAAGCCCGGCCGCTGCCACCCCAACTCCAGAGGTCGGGTGTCGAGGCTGACCCTCGCCAGTCTGAAACCAAACCGCTCTTGCAGTTGCCTTCGCCCAGGTTGACGCCACGCCGCAACCCCCTCGTGGAGAAGACGCTAATGGAGACTCGCCTTCGTCTGGAGCAGGAGCGTCTGTTCGTGGAGCCACCCCGCAGACGCCTGGCAAGCTTCGGGGGAACAGGCTCCAACAGCTCGCTCTCGTCGTACTCGGGCTCAGCGGCCGCCAGCCAGATCTCCCCCGGAGTCCCGCAATCCCTGCCCCTCAATGGTCACCTTAACAATGGAGACTACAACCCCTTCTACCCGCCGTCCATGGGAAGCTCCTTCCGCCAGAGTCCCCTGAGCTCTGGTGTGGCCACGCCGGTGACCAATGTTAGCCCGCTACAACTTCAGCAAATCCGCGAACAGATGGTAATTGCGCTCCGGAGGCTGAAGGAGCTGGAGGAGCAGGTCAAGACCATCCCGATTCTGCAGGTGAAGATCGCTGTTCTTCAGGAGGAGAAAAGGCAGTTGAACACCCAGTCCAAAGGTCCCAGCGCTTTTCGCAAGCGCTCCTACAGCGTTGGCAGCGCCGACCAAATGGAGAATCCGGGGCCGGTCCACACAGAGACGGCGCTGCACATCGTGGAGCCCGAAGCTCAACAGCAGAACGCTGAGCGGCTGGATGAGTTTCGACGTCTGGCTGCCCAAGTTCAGGCTCTGGAGAAGACCACCCTCGACAATGAGGATCGTGAAATACCTACGAAGAAAGACAATCAGAACCAAGCCCTTCATAAGTCGGTGGGCGTGGTCACTGACGAAAACATGAACAATGTTCGAATCCAGCTGAGGAGGCCGCCCAAGGAATGCAGCCGGCGGGATGTGGCCGTCGCCACAGACCGCCGGGGCGCCCGCGATGCCTCTGTTGGGGTTGACGAGACCATGCTGGGCCTGCCCGATGAAACTGAGGCAGAAATGGAGCTCCAGCGGCAAACCGTGGAGTCACTGAAGGACAATATTTACCACCTGGAAGTTCAGCTGAAAGAAACCACTCACCAGCTGGAGATGACCAAGCTGAAGCTAGAGCTCCATGCGGCCGGTGGCTCCAACAAGAAAAAGGTAGATAAGGGCTTTATGGTCAGGCCTGAGACCTACAACGTCTTTGTGGAGGCTAAAGTCCCGGTTCAGAACCGTGGTGTTGGTGACTCTGGAGTTCAGAGTGTGTCTGTAGCGGCAACTTGTCAACCTAGCGTGCGTAGTCTCGGCACGGGAACGGACCTCAGCTCAGATGAGGACTGTCCCGTTGAGGTCCGTGAGGTTGGGACTATAACGGTGGAGTCTCTCAACTGTTGGGCCTTCTGCAAACCAATGACAGAGTTGCTCAAGGACTCTCGCTCTGTCGGCAGCGGGGATTGTTCAGTGGATGTCTGGGTTGCCCCGCTCGGGACTGCAGTGTCACGAGGAACTGACCCGGATCTGCCGGAGAAAGCGGACTCTTGCATCATGGTGGCCCCCGAGTCGGCCAGCCAAGAGACCAACACTGAGACGGAAGTGGTCAGCAAGTCTACCAACACCAGAACGGCGGTCCTGACAGACTCCTTTACCAACACGGCTGCGGCTATAACCAGAACTGTGGCTGCCGGTGAGGGCCTCGTCAAAGACTCGCCCCCGGCCATGAAGGTTCATTCAGTCGCTGTGGGGACAGAGTCGTCCCTTGGCCAACCCTGCATCCCCAAAACCAAAGAATTTGGCGTTGGTCCCGTCAGCGTTCATGAGAACTTTCTCGTCGGCTTAAAAACTCGCAATATCTCGTGTGGACCCTCGAGTTTCACGGAAGGTAAGAGTGACACCGTATCGGCGCCCGTCGCGGACATGCAGAGAGGGGCCTGCCTGGACCATTACATCGAGAGGGTGCAGAATCTGCTGTGGGAGCAACAGACGCTTCTGACTGAGAACTACAGCGAGCTGGCTGAAGCCTTTGGTCAGCCAGAGTCCCAGTTCGGATCTATCAATAGTCAGCTGGTCAGCACGCTCTCATCCATCAACTCTGCCATGAAAAGCACGAGCACCGAAGACCTGCTCAATCAATCAGGTCAGTTGCTTTCACCAATTTGTTGAGTCACGACCGATTAACGATGGTGTGTGTAGTTTGAAGTACAAACACGTGTACACAAAATCCATTGCTTCAATAGCAGCCGTTCAACAGAGTTGAATACTTGTAATAAATTGGAAGAATCTAAATTTGCATGATCTAACTATTTGTAATTCTTCCAGTAACTCATGATCTTTCCAGAAGTAAAAATTCCAAATTAGGTCATTAGACACCTGTTAGTTTACTTCCTCTTAATTTTTTTGGGCCTACCAGAGCTCCCTGTTGTCGTTTTAAAATTTCCTGCTCATTCGCTGTTGATTTCATGGCATTTATGGCTACTTCAGGTTGATTTTAGGGTGTTTACAAGTCATTTGTAATCATTTTGGTGCTTTCCCCTGTCACATCTTTTTGCTTTTTGTTCATTCCTAGATTCTTGTGTTAATTTACTGGTAATATTGGGCTTTTACATTTCACTCTCTTAATTTTTGGCATAATTTGGACGCATTTGTCATTTGCAGTTAATTTCTATCACTATTTTAATTCAACTTTAAATTCATTAACATGTGAAATCTTAGTTTCTCCCTTTGTGTTGACAGAAAAGAGTTGATGTGATAACAATGTATTTATATATGGAGCGTGCGAAAACTGGGGTGTGTCATTTTGGACTCGAAGCAGCAATGAGTTCATTTCTTTTTGCGAGCCAAACACCCGCACCTAAATGCCTGGTGCTGATTCATGGCCGCCAAGTTGTTGCATAAGACGCTCTCACGCCGGCAAACACATACTTTGTACTGCTGTGCGGCCCCCTTTGCCTCGGGTCACTCTTTCTAGTATGTGCCGTGACATGGCAATTACAGGGTTTTCCCCAGATTTTAAAAACAAATTTGCCACTTTCCCTACTTAAATCTTTCAGTGCCCTTGATTATGAAAGATGTCGAATCACGTGGCTTTTTAAAACTCAATTTACATGTCCAATACATTGGAAGTGTGAGTTCTGATTCGGGGTACTGATTTTTTTTTTACTTTAAATCAATCAGATTTTTCTCAGGATCTTTTGCAGATACCGAACTGAAGCCTATATTTTTAGAGGAGTAAAAATAATGCCAAATTTAATGTACCGTATTTTCTAGACTATAAGTCTTAAATTTTCTCCAAAATAGACAGTGCGCCTTATAATCCAGTGTGCCTTATATATGGAAAAAACAGAAAACCAAAAACGCAAAACCACCACTGTCGGATATTAAAAAAACAAACGCCTGAACAGAAAAAATACTGTTAAATATGCAGATGCCATCTTAGTTTACAAAATCTTCCATCATATAGCTCCTCCCCCACTGCAAGTATTTACACCAAAAAAATCCAAAACATCAACAATGGCTGGCTCTAGAGGTGACTGTGTAGTGAGTGCTTCATACCTGAAAGTCAATAGCAATTACCGTATTTTCACGACTATAAGGCGCACTTGAGTCTTAAATTTTCTCCAAAATAGACAGTGGGCCTTATAATACAGTGCCCCTTATAATACAGTGTGCCTTATATATGGAAAAAATGTCATTCATTGGGGGTGCGCCTTATAATGCGGTGCGCCTTATAGTCGGGAAAATACGGTAACCGTTAAATGATGAATCACTTGGTTTATATTCAAATCAAATGTTTTGTTTACGATAAACCTGATCTGTTACTGTCATTAGTTTCTAAAGAGATGATGTAGCCCCTCAGCGGATATAGTGGTGGGATTCACAGCGGCAGAAAAGCACGTTAGTACTGAAAACGCAGGGCACCCCTGAATTGGATCCAATCTGGCAACCAAAACCTGATACTGTCCGATAATCCCTAAAATATTCTTATCGGGTGCCAGTAATCGGCTCGTGGCATCACTAGTTCTGATAGTCATCCACTGTGAGACTTCCCGTTTCAAATAGATTGGACATCTAGCACCGCCAATGGGAGCCATTGAATCTAATAATGATGACAATTTTGAATTTCGAGAATGACATATCCTGGCTTTACCTGGAGGATGTATTTGTTTTCAGAGGGTGTGCTGCAGACACATGCACAAAGAGCCACCAAGATTCCAACTCAGCAGCTAAGTGCAGCTGAACAGAAGAGTCGCATGGACCTGCAAATGTCCACAGCCCTACATGGTGCGTACATAACAGAACCGCTATCACCAAAAAGAAATCACTGGCTGACACAAGTTATTTTGTCCCTGGGCAAAGTTCCATTGGGATATTTATTCATCAACTTTGAACAACATTAACTCATTAGCTACCATTCATGAGCTATCTTAACCTAACGTGTGAAACATTAAGAAGAAGTATCTGGTAACTAGAGCTGGGCGATATGACAAAAATTGTTATCACAATGTATAGTATAGTGTAGTATAGTGGAGTGGAGTAGAGTAGAGTAGAGTAGAGTGGAGTAGAGTGGAGTAGAGTAGAGTAGAGTAGAGTAGAGTAGAGTAGAGTAGAGTAGAGTAGAGTAGAGTAGAGTAGAGTAGAGTAGAGTAGAGTAGAGTAGAGTAGAGTAGAGTAGAGTAGAGTAGAGTAGAGTAGAGTAGAGTAGAGTAGAGTAGAGTAGAGTAGAGTAGAGTAGAGTAGAGTAGAGTAGAGTAGAGTAGAGTAGAGTAGAGTAGAGTAGAGTAGAGTAGAGTAGAGTAGAGTAGAGTAGAGTAGAGTAGAGTAGAGTAGAGTAGAGTAGAGTAGAGTAGAGTAGAGTAGAGTAGAGTAGAGTAGAGTAGAGTAGAGTAGAGTAGAGTAGAGTAGAGTAGAGTAGAGTAGAGTAGAGTAGAGTAGAGTAGAGTAGAGTAGAGTAGAGTAGAGTAGAGTAGAGTAGAGTAGAGTAGAGTAGAGTAGAGTAGAGTAGAGTAGATGGTTAGCGCACTAAGTAACTTTTTTTGTTTCAAATATGAAACCTACAACTTCAATGAAAAAGTAAATTACTTTCCTCCTTATTCAAAAATGAAAGTAACTGCTACCTTAGTTTATTAGAAAAGAGAATATGAAATAAGTATTTTTGTTGTTCTGTTGTGCAATAAAGCAAAAAGAAAGTGTAAATTTACCTCAGTTGGATTAATTCAACCATTTTTAGTCCAATAACAAGTTTTAGATTTTTTGTTTACAGAACATTTAAAAATAAATTAGGGAAACACCTTAGTATCAAGAAGGAAAAATATTACAGGCTGTCCTCAAATGAGGACAGTGGGTTAAAGGACATTTTTAAAACCGCTGCTCTTTGCGTACAGGTATTTAAGAAAAAATGCCATGGAGAATTCATTTAAAAATATCAAATTTTTATCAAAACGTTTAAATATTAACGTTGACAAAAGTTATTTCACGATAATTATCATTAACATTTTATCGACCAGGTCTACTGGTAACACTTTACATATACTTAAGTAACTGTTGAGAAAAAAATGCTTTCAAGAGTAGGTTTTACTTGTTTGTGAGGAAGAAATGCTACTCTTCTTCCTCTACTATGAGCTTCACTAGTTGTTCCAGTTCTTCCTCTGTATGCTCATAATAGATTAGACTTATTTTTGCCAACGATGCCCGCAGTGGCTCTACCAGTTTTGCCATTGATAACAATAGTCAAATGACTTCATTTTATGAACCAGTCATGATACAGTCAAATGACCAAGCTTACAGTCAGATACCTTGTGATGATTACACCGGCCTGTTTGTCTTTAAAGAGGCATAAAGAATAAACTATTTCCCACAGAGTGCTACCCTTGACAAGCAAAAGCATGCATGGATTTCAACCTTTTGCAGTTTTTTATTTGGATTCAATATATAGCAGTAACAGAAATATGTTTAATTTTATGGCAGGAAATGTTTCTTCCATTTAAGAGCACTACTGCGCTTTGGATGGCTAATGTCTCATATCTGTAGATCAGAGTTGTCTACAGATATGAGACCAGTAGTTACAGTAATACCTCGATAATTGTGGTTAGTGGGGGGTCGGAGTGGAAGATAAATGAATGGTTTAATTAATAAAAAATAGAAATACAAAAATTCTGTGATTTAGTGAAGCAGCGGTAACCGAAGCGCAAAGTAGCGAGGTGTCACTGTATTGGTAGATCGCACGACAATGACATTTTGGTCTTTTCTTTCCCCTCTGTCGATTTCCTTCGCTAGGCTCTTATGAATTTGGCATGTCCTCCGTAAACTTTAATGTTAGATCGAGAGTGGATTTTCACCCTCGTTCCCTACCTCACCCATTCATACTGATAGAATCTAATGCGAGGTATATCGTTTAATAAATGCTTAGCTTTGTAAGTGGCCTCTAAAAAAAGTTAACTCCTTGAAAAGTATATCTTGAAGCAAAAAAAGTTTGAACACCCCTGCAGTAAGTCACTTGTGATATCTTTGCACAAATGTGGTATGTTAAAAGTGCAATCAGTTCAGTTCCTTCAAAAATGCTTAATTTGAATTTAATTTTTTTTAAATTATTTTTTTTTTCTGAGAAAATCTGCGAAGCTCTGAGTCCGCGGTGGTTGATCCGCGAAGTAGTGAGGGAACACTGTACTATAAAAACAGTTCAATATTTAGTGTTGTGAGCCAAACATATCCTATCATTTTAAAATATCAGACATTGCTGTTACTCTTTAGTTGAGTATTCTTTTTCCTGAAAAGGTTTTATCTTGCTCCTGAGTAATGTTTTGACCACTTTTATTAATGCCACTTTTTAAGTTTTTAGATACTATAACCACCAGATTTAAAAAATAAATCCTTCGCACATTGGTATTTCTATGCTATCCCCAAAAAACAGGATCCATAAAAAGTGACTTCAAAAAGGCAATCTAAGTGGACTAAAAGAATATAGTTATCGATGTAATTAAAATATTTAAATGTATTGAAAATAACATGTGTATTTTTGAAGTGAGTTCTGAAATACTGCCTACAAATCTTTAATTTTCCTATTGTATCCCTAAAAAACCTGTGTAAAGTTGAATGATAAAACTAACTAAAATGAACATTTTTTACAAACTATTTTTTGTGATTTTCTTTTTGACATTGATTAATTTACTCAATGCGCCTTCAGGTCAACCGTGCTGTACCAACGCACTCAAATCTATCATGAAAAAACAAGACGGGCCAGCTGACTCCAATGTTTCCAAGAAGAACCTGCAGTTTGTTGGTGTCAACGGCGGGTAAGCCCATCCTTCTACCCATGCTTCATTTCATCCCAGTGACTGTCTCCATCTTTGTTGCCCTCTTGTGGATTAGTTACGAAACTACATCCAGCGATGAGTCTAGCTCTGAGGACAGCAGCTCCTCTGGATCTGAGGACGAAGGACAAGAGAAGGAAGGAGATGAGGATGTGGAGGAGAAGGGAGATGGAAGTTTGCATGAGCGGGAGACCAGAGAAAGGTCTGGAATTTAGATCATTTGCTGTTGGACTTCTACTAGCGCAGTGCTTCTCAATTATTTTCTGTTAGGCCCCCCCTAGCAAGAAGAAAACTATTTGCGTAACCCCCCCCTCCCCCCAACCCACTTCCCACCTTGACTATAAATAAAATCATTTTATAAAATTGTTATAAGTACAACATTTTATCTTTATTAACATTAAAGAAAAGGAAAAAAAGAAAGAAATATAGTCAAACTTACAAAGAATAACTTTATTAAATCTTGTTTTAAGTCTGCAACAGAAAAGATTTTAAGTGCATCAATGCCTGAAATAAAAAATAAACGAGAGCGCCACTGCCTGCTACTGTAGTGGATGCGCAATTACACTTTATACTAGTACGGCCAAATAAAATCCTGTTCCCCAAGGTTACACGCGCCCCCCCCCAGGTATCACACCACGCCCCCCCAGGGGGGCGCGCCCCACTATCTGAGAAGCACTGTACTAGCGATAAACTCGGTTCAATTAATGGCATGTTCGTTTAGTGCAGGGGAATGGAACTATGGCTCGGGAGCCACATGTGGCCATTTTGATGGGTGCATCTGGCTCTTCGATAACCTGTGCCCTATAATATGGAACCGCTGGTGACAGAGCAGAGACACTTTGTCTAAAGCTGCTTTAATCTTCTTTTTTTGCATTAGACTCTTCTAGAATGCATGCTCTCATTGATTAGCAAATGCATAGGAATCTTGTCAAAAGTATTCTGTTTTTTCCCACTTTAAAAGTGGTGAAATTAAAAAAAATGCATCCATTTACATGTATTTTGACTTTTAAATTCGGAGTATGTCTCCCAAGGAATAACATTAGAAAATATGAATTGTTTGTGGCTCTCTTCATCAGAAAGGTTCCCGACCCCTGGTTTAGTGCAACCTGTCACTCCAGATAAATTGGGGATGTAACGTTGTCAATAATTTTGCACGGAAAGATAAACATTACCAGCCAGTCTTGCCAGTTTAAAAATAGTAAAACTTAAGTTAATCAAAGCCCCAAACCAAAATGTTTCCATTTTTATACAAATATTTTTATTTTACTTTTGTTTTTAATTCAGATTTATAAAGTATACATCGTTATATATCTTTATCAAAATGATCCATTTTTTTCACTTCACTCAATACCTTTTTAAATTTCACATAGGCCAGACAATGACATTAATTAGTTAAACTTTGTTTATTTGGATTTTTTCAAAACGTGATTTATTAAACATTAATGTAGTCATGATCATTTTTTTTCCAATTTTATACAAATTATTTTTAGTTTTTAATTCATATTTTAAAGTTTACATTGATTTAATAATCAAGATAATCCATTTTCTTCACTCAATGAATACCTTTTTAAATTTCACAAAGGCCAGGCAACGACATTAATTAGTTAGTTTTTTTATTTGGATTTTTTAAAACTTGATTATTATTTAACTGTTTAATTTATTAAATATTAACATTTTAACCATGATGAATCACTTTGTCAAGTCAAAGTACACATTTCTAATGGATTTTCTTACAGTAAATGTGTCCAAAATACTATGACAATGGTTATCTCATATTATTGTGGAATCCTTTAAAATTTAAAGGATTCCACAATAATATGAGATAACGATTGTCATAGTATTTTGGACACATTTACTGTAAGAAAATCCATTAGAAATGTCTATTGTAGAAAGGTCTATTTAAAGTTTAAATAGACATCCAGTAAATGGTGGTTGCCAATATTTTCTTGTGTGTGAAGGTACGAGTTCAGTGAGAAGATGCTGGCGGCGTGCAATGTCCTCAAAGTTCACCTCACCCAGCCTGAAGACATCAGCGCTAAAGACCTGGTGAGTGTAGACCAGTGGACATGGATGAAATGCCATACCGCTTCATGGGTTAAATTCATACCTGTCAACTTGTACATTTTTTTTACCATTTCAAATCATGTACGCCGTACACCGACTTTTGTACGGGGAAATCTGTTTTTAAAAAAAAATCACCAATATTTATGAAAACCAATCTCAACAAGACCGTTTTGGCTAAAATACAGATGGTCTCGTAGGCTGGTAGCCAACGTCGCTACTCTCATCGATCATTACTATTGTCACGGTATACCAGCAAAAATTATACTCAATCGTATGTATTTTTTTAGCGGTGCGTACGGCAATATCGATAAAGGATGACATGCGCAAGCGTAGATATAGAGTAAATATCGCATGCATGGAGGAGCCACATAGTGAGAAACGAAGAACTCAGGGATCGGGTTGACACTAGAAAGAATGGGAGTTACTTCAAGGTCAATATGCTGGATGGATTAAAGCAGTGGTCTCAAACCGGTCCTCAAAGGGCCGCAGTGGGTGCAGGTTTTCATTCCAACTCGGCAAGGATACCTTTTGCAAGTGCAATCAGTTAATTAGAGTCAGGTGCTACTTGTTTTAAAGACACCTGATTGGTTAAAATGTCGGCACTGGATCGGTTGAAACAAAAACCAGGACCCACTGCGGCCCTATGTGGAACCCGTTTGAGACCACTGGATTAAAGCATTGTTAAGAGGCACTCAATTCTCATTCCGCGTCCCTTGCAATTTGTTATTTGAAATAAAAACACTTTTGAAAGGACTGATCACACCCGGTCCACTTTGGGGGAAATTATATACTTCACAATGCACTGTATGTGAGTAAATATGGGCCGCGTTGTGTTTGTACGGTTTATTATCACTCAATACGGGGAATTGCAATCATTAATAAGGGGAGCAACTGGCTGAGGTTGACAGGTATGTAAATTTCTTCTGGAATTTCGTTCCCACAGAGGGCGAGTGTCAATACGGTGCAGCACGAGTGGTTCCGCGCCTCCAGCCAGAAATCTGCATCGGCGTCGACGGTTTCCGATTACCTGGCGGCCTTCCGCGCCGTCTCTCCAGCCGTCCTGCACCACGTGGTTAATGCGGCCGACGGCAACGGTAACACGGCACTGCACTACAGCGTGTCGCACTCCAACTTTCCTGTGGTCAAGGAGCTATTGGACGCCGGTGAGTTCCACTTGGGGGGGTACACATGGAGAAGTCTCGATTGACAACAACGCCCTCCGTTGCAGATGCGTGCAATGTCGACCAGCAGAACAAGGCGGGCTACACGCCCATCATGCTGGCGGCGCTGGCCGCCGTTGAGACGCCTGTCGACATGGGCATCGTAGAGGAGCTCTTCGGAAAGGGCGATGTCAATGCACGGGCTAGTCAGGTTGGTATGCTGACAAGTTGACAGAAAAACATATATATTTGGTTCTTGATAGATGTTTGGTATCGCCCAATACTGTACTGGTGCATATTCTATCTTCTTTCATTCATTACTTATTATTGCTCTTATTTCTTGGACAGACACTGCTTAAGTCCCTGTTTGGTTGGCACTAGGTATTCAATCCATTTGAAGCGTGAGTTATGGCTGTGAATGAACGTTCACTCCCTTGCATCTTCCTGCTTCAACTGGATTGTGAACGTCTCCTAGTGATACACTTCAATTCTCACGGCAGAAGCGCTAAAATACCTTTAACTGACCCATACCAACATGGCCGCCTCAAGGCCAACGTTCTTAACGCCCACCCCTCTTTTTCTTTTCTTTTTCTTTATTTTAACAATGACAAATGGCTATTTTGGGCAATCTATGATCCTAAATGGATCTCTAAAAGTAAATGTTCATCGGCATGTTATTTTTTAGTCCTTTCTGATCAGTACTGTACGGAAGCATATTACATTCACTATGAAAATACAGGGTGACCCAAAAAGATGCGTATCAATGGAAACGTTTTCGAAACTGATGGGTACGCATCTTTTTGGGTCACCTTGTAAATGTAAAAAACAGGCCGTTTTTCAAACTAATTAATTATTGAATTTCTTTTTAACTGTTGTCGGATCTATATCCATATACTTTCAATAACTTCGGTTCAGAGGAAGCACGCAGACTCGGTCGTGATGAGAATTTACCAGACTTCAGCTGAAGGAGGGGGTCAAAGTAGCCAGCGCTGGGAGATGTGTCCATCCCCCAGCCTGACCAATTCGAATCCCTACCTACCCCCAACAGTTGAGCTAGTTTTATTAACAAGGGGTCATATGACCTAGGTACAAACTTTAGGCGGGAAGAGGTGAACAAAGAAATGGGTGTCTTGGTATATGACGCGCCCCTAACTCATAGGTGTCATGATGGAAATTTCCACTAGGCTCTGCAAAATTCTATCCTAGTAACTACACAGAAAATAAATAAAGAATACATTTTATACTCCACAACTGTTTTTCGAAATTTTGGTTATTTGCATTTTTTTTCTTCCTGAATTAAAAAAAAGTAAATGCAATATGCTTCCGTAATATGGACATCACTGCAACACTAGTGCTAATCTTAAGCATTTGTGCAGGCGGGCCAGACGGGTTTGATGCTAGGCGTTAGCCACGGTCGCATGGACATGGTGCAGGCTCTGCTAGCGCATGGCGCCGATGTCAACGTCCAGGACGACGAGGGTTCCACGGCTCTAATGTGCGCCAGCGAACACGGTCACGCCCACATCGTCAAGCTCCTCTTGGCCCAGCCCGGCGCCGATGCCACCCTCAGCGACGGGGTCAGTCAGGCCAACCGTCATTTCCCGCACGAGACTAATTTCCCGTACTGATCCATCTGGCTTTTTCACCCACAGGACGGCAGCAACGCTCTTTCCATCGCTCTGGACGCTGGACACAAGGACATTGCCGTCCTGCTTTACGCGCACGTCAACTTCGCCAAAGCGCCGTCGCCGGTACGTAGCCCCCGTCGTTTACCTCTTTCGATGTAGCCAAACGCCACCGTGACGACTTTGACGCGACTTTCAGGGAACCCCTCGGATGGTCCGCAAGAAGTCGCCGAGCCCCACTCGCAGGGGTGCCTTCGATTAATCAGCAGACAGAGGACTCATATTTTTGTTGACTTCCTGATTTCTCAGTTTAACCAACTGGTGCCTCCATTTTTGGGTGAACATTTCTCCCTCGCTTTCATCAGTCAAGTGTACATAGTGTTGATCTTCAGGTCACTTTTCTATCAATTTTTAATCTATTTTAAATAAACTGCAGTATTTTTCCAATGATAAAAATCATATGAAGTTGTAAAAGTATTTATCAAAGTATAGTTTTTAAAACGCATCCAGTTTTTTTTGTATATACGAAAGATTAGTCGAGTGTTGTCGTATGTTTTTGTTGTCAATGAGATTGACGCCTTTTTTGTGTGATGATAATCACGTTCACATTAATCAATAAACGTCTAAGTGTAAATCTGCTTGTTTTATTGCCACCGATGACGACAAACGTTCGGTTAATTAGAGGCGTGGCAGCCAGTGGGTTAACATGGATTAAAAGCAAGTTACGAAAGAAGTTGTTAGTGTTAGAGTTGGATGTCGAAATACAATTTGATTTCTGATATTTGCCACACAACAGTAAATAAAATCATTTTTTTCTGTTGACTCTTGCACACAGTTCAGTGTGGCTTTCACCTTTGAAACCAACTGGGTCCTGGGTTCAACTCCAGGTCATAGACATCATGTGGAGTTTGCATGTCCTCCCAGGGCTTGCGTGGGTTTCCTCCCACATTCCAAAAACATGCATGGTACGCTGATTGGACACACTTAATTGCCCCTAGATGTGGGTGTGAATGTGCATTGTTGTCTGTCTCCTTGTGCCCTGTGATTGGCTGGCCACCGATTCAGGATGTCCTCTGCCTCTGGCTTGCAGACAGCTGGGATGGGCTCCAGCACCTCCCGTGACTCTGAGGATAAAGCGGTTCAGAAAATGAGAGATGAGTTTGTGTTAGATGACTTGACACTGATAATGCTAGTTGTCTTCTTGTTTGCTTTCCATTGCGTTAAAAAGAGTGAAGTTTAAAATGTTTACCTTTCTTCACTGTAAAACTCAATTTGTGAGGTCACAAACCTGCGCGATGGAACATTTTTGTCGACCCGAGCGGGTTGGGCACGACCCCTTTTTCCTGTCCTAAATGCAGCAAAATGACAAACAAGGTGTATCAAAGGGAATTTTGACAAATTTTAGAGAAATGAAGCAGCAGCTCTCACCGATTTATGATGATGCAAGGGCTGCTAGCGAGGTGCTTCTGAGCTTGCTGCTTCCACTGGAGCACATCTTCATCCTGCATCAGGTAAGTGAACAAAGTATGCACCCGTCAGATGACAGCGAACCAGTGTAATACATTCATTTTCTGTATCCTGTTTGTCCTCACGAGGATCGGCGGGGGATGCTGGAGCCTATCCCAGCTAACTATGGACACCAGGTGGAGAACACCCAGAATTACACTTGCATTCTTGCATAGGTTCAATTAACTGTTCAACCAGCCTACCAAGCATGTTTTGTGGATCTGGGAGAAAACCGGAGTACCCGCACAAAACCCATACATGGAAAACTTGCAAACTCCACACGGGAAAGTCCGGACCTGGGATCGAAAGCTCGATCTCAACTCTGAGGCCGTAGAACTACCCACATGGCTGCCTGTATTTGCGTTCAAAATTCATCAAGTGAGGTGACTTAACTTTTTTGTAGAAATTAATCCATACATGGTCTTTTAAAATTAATGCAAAGCTTTGGGAGAAATATGATATATGTATATTATAATTGTTATCATCTTATACTTTGGCTTTTGAAAGTAGAAATCAATTTGTCACCCTGTTGAAACGTTACCAAAAGTGACGGTTTAAGGCTGTTGACCACCTCCTCCAGTTGGCCAATCTTCTTCTGTGCCTTATGTAGCTCCGCCTCCAAATGACCCAATTCGCAGGTGTGGCTTTTTCTACATGGGGAATGGAACAGCAAAAAATAAAAATAACTCCAATATTGTTCTAGCTTAAAATTTTGACTTTTTAATACCCACTTATTTTTAGTATTTATCACTCAAGTTGATAAAATGAGCTGCACCAACTTGAATGTTATAAGTCAAAACTTAAATTGTCAAGTTGTACTCTACTTCAAATGTTTCTTAAAGCTTAAACTGCTCCGATTCGATAACCCCCCCCCCCCCCCCCCCCCCCGTGTTTTATTTATTTTTTGTCATAATTAAAGACCTATTTTGACTTAATCATTATCTACAATCATTGTATATCATCACCAAAATTGGACTCCCTTTCAAACTGTAATTGAGAACTATCTGTATACAATGAAGATGACCCTGCAATCTGAACCTGAGGGCCTCCAGCTCAGTGTGCCTTTCTTCCAGGTCGGCCTCCAGCTGCTGCACCACCTAGTGGCGAAAGGTTATCAATACCTACCTTTCAATCATTGCAAACATGGAAATGAAAATTTCCGACCTTCTTGCGGACACAGCTGCGTCTGGCCATTTTGGCTACGGTTTCTTCCAGGATGGTCACTTCGACATCCGCGTGGCCCCTCTGCTGCCTGAGAGTCTGGTTTTCCCGGGCCAGCTGGTGAGCCCTCTCGCAAAGGTGGGCGTAGCGCGCCGTCACTTCACGGTTCTCTAGCGCCACCCGCCTACTGGCCTCAGGCAACTTTTCCTCCACCAAACGATCTATTGCCAATGCCGCATCCGCCGCCGCTGTTTCAAGCGCCTTCTCTAGCCTGCCCACACAAGGATTTTTTTTCTGAAATAAAACCTGGGTAAATGGAAAGTCAGTAATTGATTGCATTTACGCATTTTATTTCCATATACCTTTTAAGTTGCTTATTTACAATATACAATGTTTTTTTCTGATATCTATCAACAAAATACTTCTATATTTTGGATGTTTTTTGTCTCTTAAGTTTATACAATATGTTTAATAGAATGATATTCTGAAATGTTTTCCAAAGGAACTGTAGTTTATCAAACTGGGTTGTTTGGATGTTTAGACATGGTAGATGTGTCATTGCATTCAATTGGAATAAACACTTGGTTTTTTTTTATTCCCACTGAAAAGAACTGCAAAAAGGGAAAAAAAAACATTAAACTCAAGATTCTGTAGATGATTAAAAACGTAAAAAAATGTGAAAAGTTGACATGTATGCAATTTTTTCCTTTCCAATTAAATTTGGATCTGGATTTTAATCTCTCAATATTACCCCATAAAGTGGTATTTTAATGTCGTCAAAATGATTGATGCTGTTAAACCAAAACCCTCATGTTGCATTAAAAATAAGCAAAAAAAGCTTTTTTAAACTTGTGATACTATGATTACTATCTTGTACTATTACAAAATAGTTTCATTTTAATCTGGTAATGTTACTTTTTTATCTGAGTATTACACCATATGCAGAACATTATCACCCCACACCAGTGGTTGGGAAACACTGCTGTAATCCTCATCCCATTTTCTGAATCACTTTATCCTCACTAAAGTCTTGGGGGGTGCTAGAGCCTATCTATCCCAGCTGTCTTTTGGGCCAGAGGTGGGGGGGCACCCTGGTTTGGTGGCCCGCCAATCGCAGGGCACAAGGCGACAAACAACCATTCACGCACAAACTCATACCTAGGTGCAATTTAGAGTGCCAATCTGCGTACTCCGCATGTTTTTGGAATGTGGAAGGAAACCAGAGTACCCGAAGAAAATCCACACATGGCCAGGGATAACATGCAAGCTCCACACAGGAGGACCGATCTGGATTTTAACCCAGGTCTCCCACTGTGAGGTTGCCGCGCTAACCACTAAGTTTTTTTTACCTGCACTTTTCCAGATGAGCCTTCTTATTGACGGCACAAAGAGCATCTTTGTGCTCCTCTTCTTGATCGTTCAACTTCTTTTGTGCGGCCGCCATGTCAGACATCAGCTGCTCCTTCTGCTTCTCAAAGCACTCTACCGCCATCAGCCTAACAGCTAGGAGAAGATCAATCAAAACACTAGATTGTACTGTATTTTCTCTCATATAAACCATATATATTAACAAAAAAATATGACTGAACTGACAAATTTGCTATGTCTTTTTCACTACTAGATGTCAGCAAAGTAACATTTACTATTTGTTGGTTATTTTCTGTTTTGCAGTAGGAAAACAAGGGTTTTTGTTATAATATTGACCCTAATTGTGTGCTTTTAATTAATGCAGTATCTCAGAAATACCACGTGTGAAGATTCATCTACAGATTTCTCCGTCAAAGTAACTCATTTGTACTCCCTATTAAAACCAGCAATATGGAAGTGAAAATTTTGAATCAGGGGGCGGCTTATAAGCGAGAAATTGTAAAATTCAACGATTTGAAGGTAATTTTAAGGGTGCGACCTATGTGCGAGTAAATGCGGTAAAAAATATTTTCCTATCACAACAGTCAACAAGTGACAAAAATACTTGTGCAGATCTCTAAAGCTTAAAAAAAAGTAGTCACCAATAAATGCGCTTTTCCTGGATATAAAAAAAAAATCAACAGGACATCACTTGTAATTCACCCAAAATGAACAGGAAGCGACCTGCAAAATGTTGTTAAGCAAAGCAACCCCATGCAATTTCTCTAGAGATTGCATTTCAGAGTAAACTTAGTCACAAACATTTTAATGGTTTATAAAATTATTAGCGCAGCAAGGTGAACGAGTGGTTATAATATCTGTCTCACGGTTCGGAGATCAAGGGTTCAATCCCTGGCAGGTTCTGACCTTCCTCCTGAGAGTTTGCATGTTTACCCAGGCCTGTTTGGGTTTCTTCCCTCTATTATACTAGTCTGGTGTATCTCTCCATATCAGGGGTGGGCAAATCGGGTCCTAGTCTTTGTTCCAAAACACAGACTAAGAGATTTAGATTTAGGTTTCTGTGGAAAGAAGAAATACCTGACTGTAATCCACCAATTGCACCACAGATTGGGGAAAATGTGTCCTCTTGATGGGTTGGAATGAAAACCCGCACCCACTTTGGCCCTTTGTCTAATAGTTTGCTCATCCCTTATCTAAATTGCTCAGAGGCATGGAGGTGCCTATGAAGAGTTGTTTATCCCATTCTGCCCTGTGATTGGCTGGCAACCAATCCCGGATGTTTTTGTCTACTGTCCAAAGACATTGCACCCCCGCAGCCCCCGAGGATAACTCATCTCATTTTCTGAGCCGCTTTATCCTCACTAGTGTCGTGGGCGGTGCTGAATTCTATCCCAGCTGACTTCGGGCCAGAGCCGGGGGGACAGCTTAAACCGATAGCCAGCCAATCGCAGGGCACAAGGAGACAAACAACAATTTACGCTCACACCCATACCTAGGGGCAATTTAAAGTGTCCAATCAGTCTACCATGCATGTCTTTGGAATGTGGGAGGAAACCAGAGTACCCGAAGAAAACCCACGCGGCCCGGGGTGAACATGCAAACTCCACACAGATGGTAGAAAGACCTAATTTGAACCCAGGTCCTCCATTGTGAGGCCGACACACTAACCACTTGTCCGCCAGGCCGCCCGTAAGGATGACTGGTATGGCTAATGTATGAATGAAAGTCTTTGCTAGCAAAAAAAAAATGCAATTATATATGTATATATAAAAAAATACCCATATTAAAGTTAGGTGTAGCAAAGCTAGTAACTTGTACTATGAAGGATTAACTCGTGTCATTGACGCCAATGCGTTTTCCATGATTGGCATATATCCCAGTCCAAATGGATTGGACCGCTATCACTGTCAATGACACCCAGCATGTTTTAAATCTTACTTAGTCCGGTGTTGTCCCCCTCCAGGCGCTGGACATGTTCCCGAAGTTCTCGGATCTCCTTTTCCATCCGCTGCTGGAGAACTTCTCGGTCCCCCTGAGCTTCCTGTAGACTTTGGTCCAGCCGCTCCGTCAGCCGCTCCAACTCGTCCTCCTTGTCCAGGAGCTCCGTTTTCAGGTACTCCACCGCGTCCTTCCTCTCCGTCTCCAGGGAGACGCATCGACGCTCCAGTCGCGTTTTTTCCTTCTCCAGGCGCTGGCAACTCAGCTTCTGTCTGGACTCGTCAATCATTACCAATCTGCCTTTGTCGTCGTCGTCGGTACAAGTTTTAGACTCACCTCTCGAGATCCTCGTCCAAAAACCTCATTTGTTGCAGATAAATATTCTTAACTTTATTTCCAGGATCTTCTTGTTGGACGTGAACGACATGGCTCTGCTTTTTCTTCTTTTCTTCTTGTTTCTTCTCTTTTTTAGGCATGGTGAGAAAACAAAAGCGTAAAGTCAGAGTGCGCGGTTGCTAGGCAACGATGCGTTCAGAGACGCTCGGACAAAGTCTGCACTGAATTGCTGGTTAGAAAATAAATCATTGTTAATTTTGTTTTTTAGGGGATGAAGACAAATGTTTCTGATAATCACGTACATTCTTTTATTTATTATCTCTATTATTATTATTTAGTTTTTTTTTTCGTTCCTTGGGTTTTTTTTAAATGTAATAAGTGTGGCACAGCTCAAAAAAGGTGGGGAAATACTGCCTTATACAAGTATTTGTATGATGTACACAAGTTGTGTTCAAACTTTTTGCTCCAAAATCTACTTTTCAGGCAGTCAGCCTCCTGCGATGTCCCTTTTTTTCCTGGCTCCTGAAAAAGTTCAGCAATTATGTCTGTCGATGTAACTCAATACATTCCGTTGCGAGATTTATCAACATGTATGGGAGAGAGAGGGAACGAGGGTGAAAATCAACCCCGGATTCATGCACTAGCTTACTTTAAATATTATGCCCAATTCATAATAGCCTTGCGAAGGTAACCAACAGACTGACAAATCTGATTGTTGTTAGGGCCCCAAAGCAGGCAAACACATTCAAGCAAGACGTGGAGATTTCTGATTATTATGAGTTTCTGTTGTGTAGTGCCAGCGTAGAGTAGTCGTCTTACCTAGCGTGGAGGTTGATAGCCAAAAGGTCTGTAGAGGGATCTGAAGCAAAGGTACAAGGCAGTGGTCGCCATTCTAGGACAAAAACAAGAGGTTGAAGATCAATTAAGACAAAGCAAGGCGGAACCGCGAGAATGTACTTAAAAATTAACTGATTAAGACGATCCAGCAACATGATAAAGCTCTGGTTGGCTTAAATCAGTGGTGGCCAAGTCTGGTGCTTGAGAGCCCTATCCAGTCTGTTTTCCATTCTTCCCTCCGTTACCACACCTGAATCAAATGATCAAATCATCAGCAAGCTATCCATAAGCTTTACATCGATCCCGATTATTTGATTCAGGTGTGTTGGTGGAGGGTGACATGGGAAAACAAACTAGAAATGGGGCTCTCGAGAACTGGACTTGGACCCCCTGACTTTTTTTTTTACATTCTTAAATTTCTTATTTATATTTTTACTGGGAACACACTTTGTGGACTGGCACCACCAATTCCGTTATACGCAGCTGGGTATAATGACAATTAAGGCTTTTGATTGATTTTGATTGAAATAGTTCTTGATGTCTGATGAGCTGCACCTGCCATTGTTTAACCCATAAACTGCTGGATCTGTGATTGGGTCACAGGAGCAACCACCCACCTGTCTGACCCTGGGCCTGACAATTGTTGTGCGATCTACCGGTAGTACCCTGGCTTTCTCCTGGTGGATCGCAATCTAGGTATTGACCACCCATGGTCTAAAACAGGGGTCGGGAACCTTTTTAACGAAAAGAGCCATAAACATATTCATATTTTCTAATGTTATTCCTTGAGAGCCATTCTCTGAATTTAAAAGTCAAAATCTATATGAATGGGTGCCTATGTTTTGAGTAATTTCACCACTTTTAGGGTGAAAAAAAATCTTTTAACCTCTTATGCTCCTAAGTGCAAATTCATCAAGTCAATAGCACTTCTGTTGATAAATTCGTCACGCAAGAGTATCTTACTCCCACTCGGAACCAACAACTCCCACATTTGTGGAGAATTACAAGTGTCCGCATGCGGGAGGAGGACGGCTCACATGTCCGCTCCGCCCTACAGGACTGGCATTATCACCGTGATGATGAGGATGACCTTTCATTTCCGAGCTCGTCCGGCCATGAGCAAACCGGCAAACTTACCCGGCTGCAGGCAGTCTCAGCGAGGGCCCAGATTGCCCAAGTGCTCTCGTTGCCGCAACCATGGCGTTATAATGCCCCTCAAAGGACACAAACGATTTTGCAGATGGAAAGACTGCTACTGTGAAAAGTGTAAGCTCATTGCTGAGAGGCAGAAGATCATGGCGGCTCAGGTAATTCCAACACACACCATCATGTTCAGTGGTATTGATGGCGATAGACTTTGTTGACCAAAGAATTGTACATATTCCGGATCCTTATAAACTTCCTAATTAATATTCAGTTTGTATTTTTTTAAGTTTGAATATTTTTAAGTTTGAATATTTTGAAGTTTGAATATTTTTAAGTTTGAATATTTTTAAGTTTGAATATTTTTAAGTTTGAATATTTTTAAGTTTGAATATTTTTGAGTTTGAATATTTTTGAGTTTGAATATTTTTAAGTTTGAATATTTTTAAGTTTGAATATTTTTAAGTTTGAATATTTTTAAGTTTGAATATTTTTAAGTTTGAATAATTTTAAGTTTGAATAATTTTAAGTTTGAATATTTTTAAGTTTGAATATTTTTAAGTTTGAATATTTTTAAGTTTGAATATTTTTAAGTTTGAATATTTTTAAGTTTGAATATTTTTGAGTTTGAATATTTTTAAGTTTGAATATTTTTGAGTTTGAATATTTTTAAGTTTGAATATTTTTAAGTTTGAATATTTTTAAGTTTGAATATTTTTAAGTTTGAATATTTTTAAGTTTGAATATTTTTAAGTTTGAATAATTTTAAGTTTGAATATTTTTTTAGTTTGAATATTTTTAAGTTTGAATATTTTTAAGTTTGAATATTTTTAAGTTTGAATATTTTTAAGTTTGAATATTTTTAAGTTTGAATATTTTTAAGTTTGAATATTTTTAAGTTTGAATATTTTTAAGTTTGAATATTTTTAAGTTTGAATATTTTTAAGTTTGAATATTTTTAAGTTTGAATATTTTTAAGTTTGAATATTTTTAAGTTTGAATATTTTTAAGTTTGAATATGTTTACACTTTATAAATTAATAGAACCAAAAAATATGTTATATTTATTAATTAAGAGATGATATGCAACATTTATTTAATTCATTCATTTTACGAATCGCTTGGGTCGCGGGGGTGCTGGAGCCTATCTCAACTAAGTATGGGCATCAGGCGGGGGACCTCTGGAATTAGTGGGCAGCCAATCGCACAAGGACATGGGCAACCATTTTACATCGCACTCACAACTAGAATTTGAGTGTTCAATCAGCTTAACGTATGTTTTTTGGGATGTGGAAGGAAACCGGAGTACTTGGAGAAAACCCATGCAGGCACGGGTAGAACATGTAAACTCCACACATGGAGGTCTGAACCTGGAATTACACCATCAACCTCAGAACTGTGAAGCCAGCATGCTAAGCACTCTACAACATTTAATAACGGAAAATAGCACTGATAAAATAATAATGAATGTACTTAGCTTTTTTTTCTTCTTTTTTTTAATGACTAGAATTCATTCTGTACGGCCCGGCGGATGAGTGGTTAGCGTGTCAACCTCACGGCTATGGGGTCCTGGGTTCAAATCCAGGTTGGTCTACCTGTGTGAAGTTTCCATGTTCTCCCGGGCCTTTGTAGGTTTCCTCTAGGTACTCCGGTTTCCTCCCCCATTCCAAAAACCTCCATGGTAGGATGATTGGACACTGAATTGCCACTAAGGGGAAATTTAGAGTGTCCAATCAGCCTACCATGCATGTTTTTGGATGATGAACTCACATCAATATATGGCAGAAGGACGATTGAACTCCACATTTTTGGACGTCTATGGCCGTCAATTTCTGAGTTTGTGTTAACAATTGATGTTTCTTTTTTGTGTGTGTGTTCCTTGAGGTTTCCTTGAGACGAGCGCAAGCTCAGGATGAGGAATTTAACCTCCAAACACTGATCAACGCTTCCAGCGCCGTCTCTACAGCTAACACGGCAGACAACATCCATGACCTCTACGCTGGCGAGTGCACCTCCTCATCTTCCCTGATAACGGGTGCAGGTTAGGCATCATTTACATGTCTACTGCCATCAAGGCAGCCAATTTGTTTAATATATCAAATAACTTTAAAGCCATTTTAACAACAAGAAACTTGATGATCTGCTTCAAGAATGTCATTGTTATATGTGGTAAAATAATAAAAACACTGAGGTTTTTAGAGTTAATACAGCTAACATACAGTTGATATAATGGTTTGTCAGCGTACAAAGTGAAGATGTGTCAGATTTCACACCAAATAGCCCACGTGCTTGGATCAATTGACAATTTTCCAACTTTCAAACATTGCTAAAATTCATGTGATATCACCCCTAATCTTTACAACTGCCCCAAGAAACCAATTCAGCCTATTCATTTCCAATATAAAAAATATTTTGCCCTCCATTTCACACAATTCCCACAATTGGAAAAAATACAGAAAGTCCTTGAGTTACGATGGCCTCATTCTATGACCTTCATTCATTCATTTTCCATAGCGCTTAGGGTTCTTGGGGTGCTGGAGCCTATCCCAACCAACTAGGAGCAACAGATGTGGCACACTTTGAAATGGTGGCCAGCCAATCGCAGCGCACAGGGAGACAAATAACAATTAACGCACAGACGCACACATACTCCACACAAAAAAAGTCAAAATCTGGCATTGAACCCTACCCTCAATCTCAGCACTGTGAAGTCAACCCGCTAAACACTCGCCCACCGGGCCGCCTAATACATACATGTTTCCATTCACTATTATGTATTGCCATTGGTGGTTATTGTATTTACCAAAAAAATCTTTCTTAAATTGTTTCAAAATCAACAGGAAATGGCCTATAAATATGCTAAAATGAACAATAAAGCACTCCAATAAATTAATTCTGACCTGCCATTATCAACAATAGACATTCAATTCATTGAAAACTGACACGACCGGCTGCAAATGTTCATCTTTTGGTGCCTTTTATTGGTGGTCATTCTCACAGGAAAAATTACTTATCAACGTACATTGTTATTTTTGACTACTTTTGGGAACACACTGTCCTTGGAGAGAATAGCTACACACAACATAATGCATTTCAGTTTCTAAAAAAGTTACTCCAGCGTGCGGGAAATCGTATAATCGCTTGGGGAGGCGCACAGGCCGATACATTGTTCTTGCTAATATCTGAGAGAGCATTTTTTTGGAGAGCGTGCGACACGGCGAGTCAAGGCCGCTGCCGTAGGAGGCAAGAACGCGGCGACTCTGCCATGACTGGAGAGATGAGTGACATTGGATTAGAGAACAAAAAGCAGAAAAAGATGGAGAAAAAGATGGCAGAAACACGTGCTCACGCGGCCGATAGGTGGTGCTGTTGACTTGGAGTGAAACGAAGAACTTTATCATGAGCACGATCAAATTATAAAAGAAATAGGTGGTTATTTAAAAAAAAGTACCCTCAATAGGAATACTAATAAGTCCCAATTTTTATGCTCATTTATTTATTTACATTTATTTTTTATTCACATTTTGGCTGAGAAAAATCGGCTTTTATTTTTGATGGTGTATTTTTATCACTAACCATTAGTACCTAATTATGAAGCTTTGTACATTGATAAAAAAGTTAAGAAAAAAAATTAACCTTAAAAGGATTACACCACTTAATGGGGTCGTGGTTCTTGTGCCCGACTTTGCTGAGGGGAGCCTGGGTTTGATTTCCTCGGAGTGTGATTGTGAGCGTGAGTGGTTGTCCTTTTCATTGTACCCTGCAATTGGCTGGCAACCAATTCAAGGTGTCACCTGCCTGTTGCCTGTAATTGTCTGGCATAGGTTCCAGCACCCCTTGCCATCCTTGAAAGATGAATAATAAATGAATAAAAGGATGATAAACAGAAATAGACCAAACATTTTTTTATGTAACTCATTGTGTCTGCCTTTAATTAGGATATATGTCCAATTTATATAAAGTTTATTTAGACAAAATAGATGGTACGTATACTGCCAATGAGTTAAATCAGTGTCCTGCGTATAATTTATTTATAGTTTTAAATATTTTTTACATGTATTGTGGATTGATTTATTATTTTGATTACAATTGTTTACAAACCTCTACCATCTCATTGTTCAATAAATATTGTATTTTTACCATTTTGTGTTAAATTGGGATTACTTTAAAAACATCTATTTAAAAAACTTTAGCTCATGACTATTTATTATTTTATTAATATATTTTTTTGTGCTCCAAATCTTACCCCGGGGTGTATGATACTTACCCGTGCCAAAACTGAAATGAGATCACGATTTTCAAGTTAAGTAAAACATTTTTAATACTAAATTTCTATCAGTTTTTTGAGTCTTGGTCAGCCACCGCTTTAACTCATTGGCTGCTATTGACAGTTTTACTTCCAGGGCATAGAACGTAGAGAAGGACCCAAATGAAAGGAATAAATAAAGGGATGAGGACGTGGATTGCTTTAACAAAACTTTAACCACTGATGAGTGGCTTGTGGGAAGGACCAAAGTTGAGCTATTTCATCAAAGTATGCTTCCTGTTGCTAAAAGCGCAACTAGAGCCCAAATTGTGCGCAGCTGTTTTTTTTAAGCTGTTTTTGTTCGTTATACATATTGCTTGTATTAGCAAGTGGTCAAAAAGCACGATAAAATATAAACATGTGCAAAATACCACACACTGGCGGCAACTACGTCAAACGCAAAATGTCAGTCCATACCATTTTTTCTTTTTTTAATTATTTGAATCATTTTACACATTCCAAATGCACATAATAAATTATAAAGCAGAAAGAAGACTGGGACAAATCCTCATGGGACAGTCTGACATTTGAGCCAAGCGGTCTAATGTTATTATACATTTTTAACGCAGAGAATGACAATGGAAATTGGAAAGGCAAGATGTTTAAAGGTATGAAACTTGCACTGTTTTAGATGCGACAACAACATAACTGGGGAAACTTTTTCTTGCAGCCCCTCAGAAGCAAGATGCAGCAGCACCAAGCACCAGCGATGAGCCCAACACAGGTGGAGAGTGGGCAGGTAGGATTGCAATGTTCGCTGAGTGAATATTACAATTTATATAAGGATATCAATACAAGTCCCATGATTTGAATCGACCAATTATGTCTCATTGTTCAATAAATATTGCAATTTTACCATTTTTTGTGTTTTTATTTTGGATTACTTTTGAAAAATCTACCTGAAAAACTTTTGTAAATGAGTTTTTATCATTTTATTTTTATAATTTGAATAACAATAAGTAATTCAGATGCACTTAATGAATGGTTGCCCTTGACAGCAGTAGACAAAGTAATTTAAATTAACTGTAGAGGGATGATTGGACGCCTATCAACATCAATGACGTGGTCAGAGTTAAATTCCAGATCGGATTTTCCGGTGGTTGTCGATTACTCCGTGTGTCAAATGTCCAGGTGTCTGTTGCGTTCACTTTAGGCGCAGGGAAGGACTCAAACTTGCTTGGCAGAAGCATGCGTTTCAATAAGTTCCAGTCGGAGCCGGACTTGGAAACCTTCTACAACAACTTCGATCAGACTTGCTACCTGACAAACTACAACAACCTCTTCAACTTCCAGCAATATCAGGTAACCCCTGCCTTCAGAAATTCAGCTGTAGTTGAGCCTAACAAACAATGCAAAAAGCCATAAGTGCGCTAAAGAATAGCATCTGTGTCATGATGTCAATAATGTAATCTACCTGTAGATACAGTCGTACCTCTACTTACGAAATCAATTGGTTCCAAAACTTTTTTTGTAAATTGAAAATTTCATAAGTAGAGCTTTACTTTATATGTAAATTCTCTAATGATCCTTACACAACTACTAACTTAAGCCTTTAGAATTGAACGAAGTGTCCCAATTTTGTATGAGAAATGCGAGAAAAACCAAAAATGCGAGAAAATTATTTTAAAAAATCATTTAATAATGTCACCCTGCAAGTATGATAATAAGCCATTAGTTCCTTCTTGAGTGATTGAAAAAGCCATACAGACATTATTTCATTCATTTTCTGAAACGCCCTAACGTCACTAGGGTCGCGGGGAGTGCTGGAGGCTATCCCAGCTGACTTTGGGCCAGAGTCAGGGGACCCCCTGAATTGGTCGCTCAGCGATGACGAGGAGACGGACAACCATTCATGCCCACACTCAAACTTAGGGGCAATTTAAAGTGTCCCATCAGCCCAACATGCATGTTTTTGGAATGTGGGAGAAAACCAGAGTACCCGGAGAAAATCCAAGAAGATGCAAACTACCCACAGGCTTTATTTTGCTTGCTGCCTCTTTAGCCACAACGTATCTCTGCTGTGTCGACCATAATGAGCTTTAAGATGGTCGCAAATGAGCTCCATAACTCCCCAGCCATGCGAAATGAAGTGTTTTAGTTTTTCATGATAAATGGCGGGGGGCCCCGCCCAGCACTATCCTGTGTTGCAACACGGAGCATCAGGGTCACCACGCACTCCACGGTGCTGCCCCAATTGCAAAGGTTAATGATATTGTCTGTTGGCGCGGGAAGCAACGGCTCCGCTTGGGTGCGTAGAGGGGGAAAGCTGGCGCGTTAATGCTAATCAGTTAGCTCATCTTAGCATAATTTACCCATCCCATTTGGTGATTGATGGTATTTTGAGCCGAGATGTCATCTCTGGCTTATTCAAATTCAGACGCTTGCTCTATTATCTTTACGTCAAAGCAAAGGTTCCTCAGTCACACTACACTTGTGTACAGTATATTTTTGTTTTTCATTTTTTCAACAGTCCTTTAAAAGGGTCCAAAAGTAAACCTTTTTCTTCCCAAAACTAATACTAGTACTTCATTAACCCTTGTGTTACACCGATACATTTTTTGTGCTCCGAAATATGGCATCGGCTGTATGATACTGTCCCATGCCAATACTGAAACGATATAACGTTTTAAAGAAAAGTGAAACTTTAAAAAAAATCTAATACTAAATTTCTCTCATAGTTATGTAAATTCCAATTGATTGCAACTAAGTCTTGGTCAGTCATCACTTTAACTCATTGGATGCTATTGACATTAACAGTGTTATATTTAGGGTGGCGTTGAACGTGGAAAGTAGAGTAGGACCCAAATGCGACGTGGAGTACTCTAACAAAAGTTTAAACACTGATGCAGCAAGACAGTCAAGAAAATAACAAGGAATTAGAAATGAATAACAAAATTAAACCTGACGTGGAAAGACATGGGGGAACGAGGAACTTGGAAATTGGCAGGCATTGAAAATTGGCGTGAAACAAACAAGGTATACAATCCCACAAAGACTGAAAAACACACAGGGTTTAAATAGACAGACACGGGTTGATTACAAAACATGATAGAAGGGAAACCATGAGGGACACAATAGGCGAAAAGCAAACAAACCAACCAAAACCCAACTAACCCTAACAAACAACCATCCAATCCATTTAAAATTGGAAGGCTGGTGGCAAATGAATGTTCATATACTGCCACCCAACAGCTTCAAATGGATTAGGCGCTTACTAGTGATACTCATCCCATTTCATGAACTGTGATTTTTTGTTAATCTCCTGTCAGTTGGGACAAGGCTCAAACAAAAGTCAATGCATTAACATTACTTTGATTGCTGCAGCATGGGTAGCTGATGGCCATCTTGGGTTGAGTGACCAGAGCTTTTAACCCAGATCAGTACATATTGCCCACCGGTGCATTATTTATTAGTATTCCCCGATATGGACGACCATCCCTCGAGTGGCTTGTAGGAACGACCGAAGATGTACTACTTCATCAAAGTATGCTTCCTGTTGCCAAAAGCGCAACTCGAGCCCAAATCCTGCGCATTTATCAACTTGCATTGTCATTAATATTCAATTTTGCTGTTCATGTTCATTATACATAATTGCTTGGATTAGTAAATGGTCAAAAGGCCCTATAAAATATATACATGAGCAAAATACCACACTCTGGCAGTAAATATGTCAGATGCAAAATGTGAGTCCATATCTTTTTTCTTTTTTAAATTATTTGAACCATTTTACACATTCCAAATGCACATAATAAATTATAAAGCAGAAAGAACACTAGGACAAATAATAATATACATTTTTTAACGCAGAGAATGACGATGGAAGACGGAAAGGCAAGATGTTAAATAAATTGAAACTTGCCCTGTGTGAGATGCGACAACAACATAACTGGGGAAACTTTGTCTTGTAGCCCCTCAGAAGCGAGATGCAACAGCACCAAGTACCAGCCATGAGCCCAACACAGGTGGAGAGTGGGCAGGTAGGATTGCAATATGAATATTATTATTAATATATATGCTGAATATTATTGTTAATTGAATATTGAATATTATTATTAATATATATGTTGAGAATATTATTATTAATATATATGCTGAATATTATTGTTAATTGAATATTGAATATTATTATTAATGTATATGCTGAGAATATTATTATTAATATATATGCTGAGAATATTATTATTAATATATATGCTGAGAATATTATTATTAATATATATGCTGAGAATATTATTATTAATATATATGATGAGAATATTTATATTAATATATATGCTGGGAATATTATTACTAATATATATGCTGAGAATATTATTATTAATATATATGATGAGAATATTTATATTAATATATATGCTGGGAATATTATTATTAATATATATGCTGAGTTAATATAACAATTTATATCAGGGTATCAATGACTCCCATAATTATACTTATCCTAACCCTAACCCTAACCCTAACCCTAACCCTAACCCTCCTAAGTCCTGCAGGTTAGCGCTTACCAAACAAAAATTAAAAAGGCACCAATATCGGATTGTGCTTACCACCCCTCCTCCGGGCTGCCAATTACTAATCAACAAATATGTATTTTTAAAATAGCAATGAAAAATAATTTCTTCCCAAACCCATGTTATTTGCACCTATGTGCTTTTGGGTGTGTAAAATAGAATTAAATAAACTGTAGCCAAAATCTAACACAGGTCTTTGTGCATTTTTGACGTAAATATGTGTGTTTTTGATTTTCTGAAAAAAATGTCACAAATGAATGGTTTCAATGGCATAACAAAACGGTCCCCAACCTTTTTCTCACAGTGAACCGATAAAACTCCTATTTTGTCGCGGACTGGCTTGTTGGGAAGGGCAACAACTTAAAACACAATTGTGTGGGGGTGGGGTCGCTGCACAAACGATCTCCACGAGGGGCCAAAAAAAAAGTCCAAGACTAATAGCAATTATTTATTATTATTCGAACAACTTTTCTCATTTCACGTAGGTGGACAAGATTGAAAACGTTAATATTTATTACTCTGACAGACCGGCACTAGGTGGCCTCCGGCCGGTGGTCGGGGACACTAACATAACATACTATTAAAAAAAACAAAAAACAAATAACCTTTAACACAGCCTGTATACTGATGAATAAATAAATAAACAACAACCCCAAACTTAAAAAAAAAAAAAGTTCATCGCATGTTAACTGCTCAACTCACCCCTACATATTTATCTGTATTATTGTGAGTTAAGATTCAAATTAAAAACGTAATCTCCTATGTTTTACATTATGCCTATCCCTATGTGGGGTGTGGGGGCGGTACTCTGTTACCTTGGCTACACTGGACTCATTACTATGTTCATCTTGATTATACATTCATTCATTCGTTATCTGAACCGCTTGATCCTCATTTAGGGTCGTGGTCGGCCTCATAGCTCTGGGGTCCTGGGTTCAAATCCAGGTCACGGCCACCTGTGTGGAGTTCACATGTTCTCCCTGGGCTTGCTTGCTGTGAAGTATAGAATGTATTCTTTATACTTTTATTCAGTATAGTCACTAGGATAGAATTTTGCAGAGCCTAGTGGAAATTTCCATCATGACACCTATGAGTTAAGGGCGCGTCATATACCAAGACACGCCCATTTCTTTGTGCACCTCATCCCGCCTAAAGTTTATACCTAGGTCATATGACCCTTTGTTAATAAAACTAGCTTAACTGTTGGGGGTAGGTAGGGATTCGAATTGGTCAGGCTGGGGGATGGATACATCTCCCAGCGCTGGCTACTTTGGCCCCCTCCTTCAGCTGAAGTCTGGTAAATTCTCATCACGACCGACTCTGTGTGCTTCCTCTGAACCGAAGTTATTGAATGTATATGGATATAGATCCGACACTTGCTTTTTTTATTGACCATACAGCATTTTTTTATATTACCACTTGGAACACTCAAAATAAGGGATTTGCAACAACAATTTTTCTACTGTTTAAACAACGTGTTTTTTAATTTTATTTTATGAACTAAAATTGGCAACTATTGATGGCGATAAACATTCAATCCATTTTGGGCTAGATAAGTACAAATCTATCATATTTTGGCGTAAGAAAAATAATTTGAGAGGCCTAAAAATTCCAAGTACCTGTAGCAAACAATATGTGGGTGAATTACAGTATGTAAAGTCTAGCAAACTATACTGGAACTAACACACATTTTTTTTTATTCAATGTATTTTTGGGGAGTGAAATATGCCTACTTACCTCCATTTAGCTGGCCACCAATTCAGTGTGGTGCCTGAAGTTGGCTAAAATAGGCTCCAGCATCCCCCGCGCCCTTTTTTTGAGGATAAGCGGTATGGGAAATGAATGAATGAAAATGTATAATGCGTTTTATCAGAATTCTGTATTTTGGTAGCCATTAGCTGAGATAATATGCACGTCAATTTAGTAGATGCTCCATAAAAGTTTGTGCCGACAACAGTTCCATGTTTGGAACGAGTTTGTGTTCATGAGTTGAATTGTTTTGTAGTTAACTTCTTGACTGCCACTGATGGCAACAAATATAACCAGAGTTGCTTTAAAATAAGCTGTTTAATTGAATAAGATGTCTGCCTGCAGTTATTGATAATTACGAAGAAGGGTAATTATTAATGAACCTATCAACACATTAACAACCTAGCGTATTTTCACGACTATAAGGCGCACTTAAAAGTCTTAAATTTTCTCCAAAATGGACAGTGTGCCTTATAATCCAGTGTGCCTTATATATGGAAAAAAAACTGAAAACGAAAAACCACCACTGTCGGATATTAAAAAAACACAAACGCCTGAACTGAAACAATACTGTTAAATAGGCAGATGCCATCTTAGTTTACAAAATCTTCCATCATATCGCTCCATCCCCACTGCAAAATTTTATAAAAAAATTCCAAAATATCAGAAATGGCTGGCTCTCGAGGTGACTGTGTAGTGAATGTTTCATACCTGGAAGTCAATAGCAATTGCCGTATTTTCACGACTATAAGGCGCACTTAAAAGTCTTAAATTTTCTCCAAAATAGACAGTGCGCCTTATAATACAGTACGCCTTATAATACAGTGCGCCTTATAATACAGTGCGCCTTATATATGGGAAAAAATGACATTCATTGAGGGTGCGCCTTATAATGCGGTGTGCCTTATAGTCGTGAAAATACGGTACCTAATACCAAAAATGTGTTTCATCAATTAACATTAGATGCTATTGACGATGTACATCCAATCTAGTATTTAGGCTGAAAGAAGCTCCTCAAAATACATTGGGCGCCCATCACCGTCATTGGCACTGAAACATGCTCATTTACTAGTTTCCGTTTTACTCTGGAAAGATTTATCAGGTGAAGCATCTAACCGTCCCGTGCATTTTGGTTTTGGTGCACAACCCCCCCTCACTGACTGCCATGCATGTGGGTGACGACAAATCAAATAAGGGTGATGGTTGCACCGGCTCGCAGACCCAAGATGGTGCCTGATAAGACCGCTCAGGGAGGTACAAGCCTCTAAAGCGTATAAACACATCATAAAATCAGAGATTTAATCTTAATATGTTAAAACAAAACATTGTGACACCTTTAGTTGAATTAGATCCATCTGTCCATTCTGCATCACATTGGAAAAAAGAATGCTGTTAACATACATTTAAGTACAGGAAAATATAATTGAGAAAAATCCAATGTGAAAAATGTTCAAAATATGTCCACAAGTGACTGCTGTTAAAAAAAAAAGAAAAGTAATTGAGAAAGTGTAGAAAATGAATTGAAAACAAATGGAAAATAAATTAAAGTTTCATCTTCTCTACTCCATTTCATCCCAATGTTTGCTGGGGGTGCTGGAGCCTATCCCAGCCGAATTTGGGCAAATGCTTAAAACACTCTCGACTGGTCGCCAGTCAGCCACATGGCACACCGAGAGATAGACTACCATACACAGACCCAATCATACTACCACCAAGCGGAAATTGATCTCACACTTGCCCGCACCGAATTCAGGTGAAAAAATACCTACACCACATGTGTCAAAGTGACGGCCCGGGGGCCAAATCTGGCTCGCGCATCATTTTGTGTGGCCTGGGAAAGTTAATCTTGAGTGCCGACTTTCTGTTTTTAGATCAAAGTAAAATGAAGAGTATAGATCAGTCATTGGCAAACTACGGCCCTCGGGCGACATGTTTTTTTTTTCCCAAGAAGGCGCCGTCACGTGGAAGCCAGTGGCAGTAGCTCTGTCCACTCTTATTTGTTTTTCGTGGTTTACAGCCCATCTATCTTTTTTTGAAATTACATTTTAATATTTCTTAATACATTCCTTTTACCTTTACTTTGTACTTTATACTTTTTACTTGAACGATGAGTGATGATTATGCTAATACTTTAGTCCTTTTTTTCTCTCTATGTTTCATATGTACTGTTAACGGATGCAGTTTTTTATATGTATCGTATCTTGTGCTGACCCGGCCCATCTGTCAAATTTTTAAAGTCAATGTGGCCCTCGTGCCAAAATGTTTGCCCACCCCTGGTATAGATGTATATTAAATTTCCTGATTTTCCCCCTTTTAAATCAATAGATGTCATTTTTAATAAAAAAAATTCTGTGTTTTTATTTCAAAAATCATTTTGTAAAATCTAAAAGTATTTAAAAAAAAGCTAAAACAAACATTGTTTTAGATCTATAAAAAACTGAATATTAAGATCTTTTAATCCAATTCTTTTAATCTATTCAGAAAAAAATCCAAATATTATATCTAAAATGGTCCGGCCCACGTGAAGTCAAGTTGTCGTTAAAGCGGCCCGCGAACCAACCCAAGTCTAATACCCTTACCCTACACAAGGGGTAGGTAACCTATGGCTCGGGAGCCAAATGTGGCTCTTTTAATGGGTGCTTATGGCTCTCCGCTAAACTGTGAGCTAAAATCTGGACACTACGTCTAGAGTTGCTTTAATCTTCCAGTTTTTAATTCAACCTTTCTGCATGCTTGCATGCATCCCATTGATTAGTATCAGGGTAACAATTTTGTCAACATAATTCTGGGACTTTTTCTACTTTAAAGGTAGTGAAATGACTAAAAATGCACACACTTTCATATATTTTTACTTCTAGTAAATTCTGAGTATGGGTCTCAATGAATAACAATTGAAAATATGAATTGTTTATGGCCTACACCATCGAGTGGCTTAAAATGAAGATGAAAAACTAAAAAGTAATACAAATAAAAAGGTAGAAATAGACAAAACAATAAGAATTTCCTCACTTTTTATTATTCGCCATTTTTTTTTATTTAAAAAGAATTATAATATAAAAAGTAATTTTCTGCTTACGATTCACTGGCCACTGATTGAGGGTGTCCCCTGCCTGGTGCCCATAGTTAGCTGGGATTGTCTTTAGCACCAACGTCCGTTCAAATGGATTGAATGTTGACTCATGATTAAAAGAAATAAAAGTTTTTGAAGTGAGAGTTTATCTTTACATGCATTCATACATTTTGACTGTGTCACAGCAAGCCTCGCAGTTCATATGGTTTGGACGTCGAGAAATGATGAAGTTATTTCAATTCAAAGATTGATTGGGCAAATGAATCCCATTACTCTGAGAATTGGAATTTGAAGAGTTTAAATTAGAAAAATGTTGACATTTTATAGCCCTAGCATAAAATCTAAACAGTCTTAGCGTTTTGACGCAGGAGAACAGAATTACGATCAGGCGTCTCTCTAAAACAAGAGAGATAACATCCCCCCCTTCTCCCCCTTGCAGACGTCCAATCTGTGTTGTATTTTTCAGAGCCTAATACAAGAGCTGGGTGTCGCTTAAATAACAGTTTATAAAGCTGTCAGCAAGCTGACGGAGTAGACAAGGCGGCTGACGGATTGCTATTGGCGCTTGACAGAAATCACATTCCATAAAAAGTCAAATTGGAAAAGCGGCCGTCGTAGAGTGCTCATAGCAAAAGTTTGCAAAGTACTGAGAAAGACTTTCTGAAAAGTGGCTGCTATTTATTTATTTTCATTTTTATAGGTACAGGATGGCAGCCCCATGTTACCACAGTTCCACATGCCTTCCTGCTACACGGCGAGTTACCTCCCCCAGGGTCCTTGCTCCTCCTACTTCACCATGGGTGGAATTAGCTCCTCCGTGGGGATAACCGCAGCCTGTGAGTCCTTTGCAACACACACAAAATTGTTTAATGTATCACATTTTGTCACACTCTATCCCATTGGGCCTACTGAACAGTCCAGTTGCAGAGAATGTGTTAAAAAAAGGAGAGCGAATACAGTGTTCCCTCGTTTATCGCGGTTAATGGGGACCGGGACCACCCGCGATAAGTGAATTTCCGCGAATTAGGGATGCCCCTTCAAAAATGCTGAATTAGATTTTTTTTTACCATCCTGTATACCAGTGTTTTTCAACCTTTTTTGAGCCACGGCACATTTTTTACATTGGAAAAATTTGTGGCACACCACTAACCAAAAATTTTACAAAATGACACTCTGTATAGTATATTTTCTACAGCACGGACACTGGACAATTACATCATATTTGCAGAAAACTATTAATTAATGTTAATTTTTAAAAAAAGGATATTGGATAATTTCTCACGGCACACCTGACGATCTCTCACGGCACACTAGTGTGCCACGGCACAGTGGTTGAAAATCACTGCTGTATACAGTACACCATTTAGAATAAAACCGATAGAGAGAGTGAAATTTATGTTAAAACAAAAAAAAACTGTAAAATATGTTGTCTCAATGTAATATTTGTATTTATTTATTTTTTTCCCCCCAAAAAACTGGCTGAACCGCGAAGTAGCGAGGGAACACTGTACATGATAAAGGGGACTTTTAACAGTAAATTAAACTTAACATTTGAAATAAACCTGTCTTTTTATGTAGTTTGAACTAAAATAATTTAAGAAAACTACTGAGGTTTAAACATTCATACATCTTTCTTACGGCTCATTCTCGAAAGGGTCACGGGGGTTGCTGGAGCCTAATCCAACTGTTTTTGCGTGAGATGCAGACTATACTCCCTAGACTGGTCGCCAGTCAGTCGTAGGGCACACAGAGAGACAGACAACCACTCACACTGCCACCGGAAGAACCCCTGCACCATCGGTTGGCTAAAACAAAGAAACATATTGCATTTTCGTGATTTCAAATAAAAAAGAAACAAATAATGCACAAAATTACAAAATATTGAATGCTAAAATTACAAAAAATGGAAATAGCAAATGTGAAAATTCACCTTGAATACAAACTTTTAGTTTTATTTCCAGTATTTTAACTCGCGGTGCATCGGCAACTTAAGACGCCACTATCTCCTCGGTCTTTGTTTTGGACTTTCACCAGCCTGTTTCCTGTGAAATTAACCCCTCCCCCAACCACCCCTTGCCCATGGCTCCACGCTCCATTACAAGAGCACAACTGCTTTCCCCACGGGTGGTCCCACATTTGGTGGAAGACCCCCTCTAGTTTCCCTTAGCTAACAGGAAATGCCTGCCACAACATTGGGCACACCTGCCATAACTAATAATATACATCACCTGTACATTCATTCGTTCGTTTTTCCTTTCCGCTTATCCTCACAAAGCCTGTGGGGGTACTTGGAGCCTATCCTAGCCAACTGTTAGCAGTAGGTGAAATTATTGCCAGCGAATCACAGGACACAAAAACATGAACAAATATTCAAGCTCACAATCAAATGTAACAATAATATCACAATCGAGAGTGTGGAGCCAGCCTACCAATGATTTTAGGATGTGGGAGGTGCTGCCTCACTTGTACATCTCACCTCATCTCTCATTTTCTGAACCGCTTTATCCTCATTAGGGTCTTGGGGGGTGCTGGAGCCCACCCCAGCTGACTTCAGGCCAGAGGTAGGGGACACCTTACCTAACACTCATACCTAAGGGGAAGTTAGAGTGTCCAATCAGCCTACCATGCATGTTTTTGGAATCTGGGAGGAAACCGGAGTACCCGGAAGAAACCCACACAGGCCCAGGGAGAACCTGCAAACTTTACACTGATGGACATTACCTGGATTTGAACCCAGGACCCCAGAGTTGTGAGGCCAGCGTGCTAACCATTTGTCCCAACGGGCCGCCGCACAATACAGATGAGTAACAAAAATGGAGGAAAAATATCGAGGTTTCATCATTGCGTCTTGGAGAAGCTCGATGAAGGAACAGAAAATTCTTAACTCCACAAGGTCAGGCTTTTCTATGTAATGTTTTGTTCCACTGGATTCATTCTATTCCATCGCTTGCAAGAATGTTGGATGCGTTTGGATTCCGCATCCTATCGTGTTTGGTCACCCTCCAGTGCGTGGGAGTCTGTAATGAAGTGAACAGGTCTGGTGTGAGCCAAGTCATCTGGGCAACATTCCTTACGCTCGCCTGGGCTTCCTGCGAGCATGTCCTAAAGAGCGAGGCCTTGAACCAGGGCCAACAAGTGACTAATCTTATCCACTCGACATGTCATTCAGCGGTATAATAAGCATGCTGTTCTTGTGATTATCACCAACGTTGATTGATCTAGTGGAATTAGTCTCCATTTAATTGGATGTTTATTTGTCCAAATAAGCCGTTTCAGTGTAGCTTCTTTTGCAATACAAGCGAACTGTGTGATCTCCAAATTACAGATCATTATCCATCCACTTCACACTTGGTTGTGAATTGCTCCAAAAGGAAGTTGTTTTCATGAAGCCTACAGTATAAGTTTTGACAGAAACACTGAAACCCAAAACAGAAAGTTTGACAAAGCCATTTAAATAGGATAGCTGACATTGAAAGATCTGATTTCAGTGCATGGCCTTTTAATGAGCAAACTTTTTAAAGGTATAGATAAAGTATTTTTAGCAAGTAAAAACACAATTAACCCCACAGACCTCCACATACATGAACAGCATGTTATTTAGGATATTAGATTATCATTTGACCATACATACTGACATATGGAATTGTAATTCACAAATTGCTAAATTAGATGATAATGTTCAGTTTTCTGAGCGAGCTACATTTTCAATTTAGCATACCTGTCAACTTGTACGTTTTACATGTATTCTATACGTTTTTTTACCATTTCAAATCATGTACGCCGTACACCGACTTTTGTACGGGGAACATTTTTGTTTAAAAAAAATCGCCAATATTTATGAAAACTGATCTCAACAAGATCGTTTTGGCTGAAATCCAGATAGTCTCGTAGGCTAGTAGCCAACGACGCTACTGTCATCGATCGTTACTATTGTCACGGTATACCAGCAAAAATTATCCTCAATCGTATGTATTTTTTTAGCGGTGCGTACGGCAATATCAATAAAGGATGACATGCGCATGCTTAGATAGACATCGAGTAAATATCGTGGAAGCAAGCATGGAGGAGCCACATAGTAAGAAACGAGTTACCGCGAGTAAACATGCGTCGTACGGTGTTTGTACGTTTTTTGGGGGGTTTGTACGGGGAATCATAATCATGTATAAGGGCAGTTATTGGCAGAGGTTGACAGGTATGATTTAGGGTAAGTTACCCGGGCCTTGCATTTCTGAAAAAAATCCACTTTCGCTGAGGCTCCCTGCCCTCCAGTCCACTGAGCGAGCTCTATTTTCAAATAAGCGCCATGGCGTCCACCAAAAGGTCGCCCGGGGTTCGCATTTCTGGAAAGAAAATCCACTGTAACAGATGCTCCCTTCCGCTGAGTCAGCGCAGAAAGTTCTATTTTTTCTTAGTCTTGAGTTGAGTGACAGTCCCCTGTATTCCGCCATGTTTTTTAGTGGCAAGCGAGAGACAGGGAAGTGTCTTCCCCTTGCGTGTTTCAGTGTGAATTTTGACATTTTATTAACCTTTTTTTCTTACTATAAAAAGATACGATGTACTGAAGCCGCGAATTGGTGAAGGATAACAGTAGCACATAGATTCATTGTGTTACGTGTTTGACAAGACGTCAAGGCAAGGACACGAGGAATAGGACACACACAGGAAGCAGGTGAGGATGAGGGAAGTGGTGCTCAAACGAAAACTTTAATAAAATAGGCAGGAGGCAACGAAAGTAACAATAACGAAAATCAAACCCGACTATGGCAAACATGGTGAAGCGAGGAACGAGACAACGTAAACACATGGCATGGCAAATAAAGCAGATGATTTGAGGAGGTGGGGTTTCAATAGACAAAGCCGGAACTAATTCTAAATGGCACGCAGGTAAGACAGGAAGGACAAACAAGAGTAGGGAAACTAACATAAGAACACAGGGAGAAAGCAATGGAAAAACAATAATAACAAGCAATCCTAACACAATGCTAAATAGGGTTCACATTATTCCCAGATTAATCTATTGACTTCAATGCATTCATTTAAAAACTGATTAAACACAATAGTATTTGTCGGATTAATCTGTAGTTAACTCATTCATTGGTGATAATCACATTTTAGTGCCATTGACGGTGCCTGATGTCCAATCCATTTTGACTGGTGGGGAAGAATGAACAAACGTTCCTTCGTCCCTCTGAGGAAAAATGGATTAAATGTCTAAGCGCTGTCAATTGCAGCCAATGATTGCAATGAGTGGGTTAAGTGTGTGATTTGAGTTTGTCGGCCCTGGCCTATAAAAGGCCGTCTGGACAGGAACAGCAACTAGCGTGAGGCACCTTGCAGCTGCCAAACGGGGCCGAGACAGATTTATTGGAGCCAGAGCTAATCACTTGGCCAAATACAGCGATCCAAATAACCTTCAGGAGCAGACGTGTTGTCCTTTCCCCCTGCCTCTCTCATAAGACCCTAGACCCCCCCTCCATGCAGTCACCGCTGTCTCCGCAAAATTGCCTTCTGGAGTTAGTGAGCGGGAACAGTTAAGATTTACAAACAATGATGAAGCTTGTCATGCGTCTTTTGCCATCCGTCACGGCAGCCCGCCCGCCGCTAGCGGGGAGAGCCATAGCGGTGTTCTTCATAAAAGCCAGCTCCGTGTGAAATACGCGCCCCCCCCGGCCCACCCGTTAACTGCGCCGCGCTCGTCAGCAGCGCCGCCACCGTAAATCGCCGAGTGGGGAGGTGACGGCGCAGTTCATCAATGCCTCCACCCCTCCTCCTAACCTCGCCTATAGTCAGAATGTTTATCCGCACACACATATCCACCCCACCAGGGGGCCAATGGGTGGGGGGGCTGGAGGGTTATGTCTTCCTGTTCAGTCTTGCCCCCGTCCTTGTGGAGACTTTGTAGAAGTTAGCCTGCTCAACTTTTTGGATCGATCGCAGTTTGAAAGCAAAGATTCAAACTGAAGTTTGAACGTGCCCGTCGATAGAAGCACCGCTTTGGTTATACGGGTGTTATTTAAATGCAAATGAGAAGCGAGCCAATCGATAGACCCACGGCATTGTGCCGAGCCTAACAAATCTATGACTATCTTTCTGAAATGATTTTTACTTGCTTCAGCATCACTGTACTTCACTGCTGTTACTGCAGTTTGGCCCTTAAAGGTTCAAAACAATACCTGTCAATTTGTCTTTGTTTCAGAAGTTGACAGGCAAAAGCTTTCATATTGTTGTCACTTCAACCGTCTTTTTTTCTGGTTCGGGATTGAGGCTGCTGCAGCTACAGGAAGTGCCTATCGCTATTTTGACTTTTTAAAGCTTTGAGCTGTTCTTAGTCAATCTTTTTGCCTTTTTGTCCATCATTTCAGTTTTCAGGGTCTACAGAGACACTTCGCTACTTCACGCTTCGGTTATTGCTGCTTCACTACATTGCAGATTTTTTTTGTAGGGAATTTATTTTATAAATTTCTTTATTATCTTCCATACCGTCCATCCTCGAAAGAGTTGCAGGGGTTCCAGGAGACTAACCCGACCTTCCCATTAACTACAATAATCGAGGTATTACTGTATTCTCACCTCCTCTATTTGTTTCTGACTTAATCCGGAAAGTTCATGGTGTACACATTTTGGGCTGGTCTAAATACGTACGAACCAGCGAACTCTGGTGAGATCTGTGGTGTGTTTCACTATACTTTGGAGCAGGGGTCAGGAACCTTTTGAACACAGAGAGCCATAAACAATTCCTATATTCAGATTTTATTCCTTAAGAGTAAAAATGTGAAAATTTGATCTTTTTGGGGGGGTCATTTTACCACTTTTAAAGTACAAAAATGCATTCTTTTGACAACACTGTTACACAGTGAAAAGCTATTGAAAACAATTGGTAAAATATTGGTTTTCCCGGGTTTTCAAATGCTTTTTTTGCCTATTATGCTTCAAATCATTTACATCCTCAAAAGATGTCTACCTGTCAACCATGAGTGAGTGACTACTACTAAAAACAACCAATCGACTCGACTGACTTGATCAATTTTCAACCACTTTGGAGAAAAAAAAGGACCTACCACAAATTTCCCCATGTAGTTCCTGTTCTGAGTAGATACATAAAATATTCAACAGCCATTGAATGTCTTCCTGTGCCTGCAGGCTGCTGTTAATAGTGTTGTCTTACAAGCCGTTACATCCCACAATTACTCTTATATTGAGCCCAAAGCAGCACGATAGGTTGTTCAAACACAAACTGAAGCCCCCAAGGGTTGACCATTACACTCGATTACACTCTCTGACTCTTACTCACAGGTCACAAACTGAGTCTGTTTTAAACACTGAACTCGTCATATTGACGAGGCTGTTTTATTCAGAACCCAGCAACAGCAGGATAGGAGAAGACTCTGCTGTTCTGTCCGAGTAAATTTCCGGCTAATAAACGCCTTTTATATTACATTATTATTGTCAACCCAAACAGCACTCCGAGAGATCAGCCAAATTCAAAGTATTGTTGTATTTGGTAGTGTGGGCATACCATTTAAGTTGAATAGAGCAGGGATTGTTTTTTGACTTCCAATTTCAATTCCCACTGCCATGTATCCGTGAATGCCAGTGCAGTACCAATACTGTATTTTACACTTATGCTTTTAATACTGAATTACTGCATACTCACTTTAATGTAAAGTAAGTGCTATCATGCCTTGGTCATAAACTGCATTGATTGATTGATTGATTGATTTGATAAGGGACAGCACATATTAATGAACATATTTATATTCATGTTAATGAACATATATATGTAAATGTGTAAGATTGTAGCCGTGGGCTAATTTCCATCTTTAGTCCCAAGATAATTGGCAAAGAGGTTCAGAAACTGGAGTAATTTAATTGGTATTATGTTCCAGGTATGTACGGGACGGACAGAGAAGGTGCTTTGGCTGAAATAACTCTTTTTGAAGGGAACTACACAGAATAACTCATAACTACGCAGCATAACTCAATGGGTTCTTTTAACAATGCCAGGTGTCCAATCCATTTGAAATTGGGAGGCTCATAGTGAATGATCAATCCCTCCCAAAACCCATATTGGATGTCTACTAGAGATAAATGTCCTCAAATTATCAGGAAATTAAAAAAAGTAACTATAAGGCATGTCCTGATGCAGATTAAAAAAATGTTGAAATTTTAACCTAATTTTAGTGTTGTAAGTGGTACAATGCCAAAGTTACTCTGTGTTAAATAGGAAAGCAAGTTGATTTATTTCTAGCACATCAATGCTATTCTCATCTCATCTCATCTCATTTTCTGAACCACTTGATCCTCACTAAGGTTGCGGGGGGTGCTGGAGCCTATCCCAGCTGACTTCGGGCCAGAGGCCTGAATTGGTGGCCAGCCAATTGCAGGGCACAGGGAGACAAACAACCATTCACACTCACACTCATACCTAGGCGCAATTTAGAGTGTCCAATCAGCCTACCATGCATTTCTATGGAATGTAGGAGGAAACTGGAGTACCTGGAAAAAAAAAACCCACGCAGGCCCAGGGAGAACATGCAAACCCCACACAGGTGGACCATCCTGGATTTGAACCCAAGTCCCCCACTGTGAGGCCGATGCGCTTAGCATTCTAACCGCCCTATCAAAGTTATTCTATCACCGTCAATGGCATTTAAAGGAGTTATCTCCCTATATTCCTCCATCCTCGTATGTCCTTGAGTTAGGGTTAGGGTTATTTACTTATTACTTTACACATTTTTCTCACACATTTGACTGTCCATCCGCAGTGAATTTTTTTTGTGTAAAAGGCAACTTGGGAGGAATAGAAGCTCAATATTGATCAGCCACCTCAGCTCATTAAGGCGTATCCAGAAGGTTCGCTGGATGGACAGGCCATTTTGTGAGTTGATGGGGCCCGGATGGAGATTGAACATTGGGGGCCGAGGACACTCACCCCGCCCGTGGTCTTCCAGCAAGGACAGATTGGTTAACAATACGGAGGGCAAAGGGTCCTCGCTGCTTAATTAGCCTCTGACCCCAAGACTGATGCCTTCTCTCAGTTGGACCGTAATGGCTGCCACTCTGCATCAGCAATGCTCATCTAATGCTATCATAATAATAACAATACAATAGCAGCACTACTTTGATGTCCAGTCATGTTTCCTCATTAGATTTTAATGAGTTTATCTTTAGTAGAAATCCAAACTATTTGAATTGGATGAAATGGATTGGACATCACTTGCCCTCAATGGCAGTTATTTTCTTAGGTTAACTTAAAATATATTTACACCTAGAAATATTTTCTAAAAGATTAAATGTAAATCTGTTTTTGTTTAACCCTTGATAGGGCATAGGGCTTCTTTGGTTTTTACATATCTTAAAAATGATTATTATAAATAGATAATTGTATTATATTATTAAGTGTTTATTCATCCTCATAAGGCTTGTGTGCATTGCTGACTTCAGGTTAAATGTTATGAAAGAATAAAACGTTAGAGAATTTCTTTTTTTTAATTTGAAAATTTAAGATGCCATTTCTTGATTCTCGTTACTTCTTGTTAACTATGAGCCATGTTTGTGTCACCTATTGCATTTGGTGACTTTGTTTTATTTTGCGGAATTTCAATGAGAAATCTGACCCGCCTTAACAGTCAAAAGTGAATATTTGAAAATTCATAATATTTAAATGAGTATGACAAAAAGGTTCAGTTCAAAACAGAGCGCTTCGGCCTCACAGTTGGGGTCCTGGGTTCAAATCCAGGTCGGTACACCTGTGTCGAGTTTGCATGTTCTCCCCGGGCCTGCGTGGGTTTTCTCTGGGTACTCCAGTTTCCTCCCACATTCCAAAGACGAGCATGGTAGGCTGATTGGACACTCAAAATTGCCCCAAGGTATGAGTGTGAATGGTTGTTTGTGTCCTAGCTAGCTCATAAATTGGAAGTAGATTTTCACCCCATTCCCTCCCATCCCCCTGTATGTTGATGAACCTCGCAATAGAGGCTATTGAGAACTATATCAACATACATATCTGCTGAGTTTTGTTTTGAGACTAGAAGAAGATAAAAGTTAGATTGCGTGAGGTTGACGCCCTGAAAAGTTGGAGGGAATCGGTGTACGATTGGTGGTACTCGGACCACACTTTTGAGGACCGCAAATTACAGGTGAAAATATCTTTGAGTTGATTGGTGTTATTTTATTTCTGTTTTACTCTTTTGTGTTACTGTTTTATTCTCAGCTTCCAATTTGGGAGGAAAAAAGGAAAAGACAGGTCGAGAGCAGAAAATATTTGGGGTTAAGGTTCGCTGTGTGAACATGGCGCAGAGTGCCGTGAGCCGCCATGTTTAAAGGCTGACTGCCCTTTGACTGAGTTTTCCGGATCATTAAATAAAGCTGGGCCGGCTGAAGATGAAGAGCCACAACACACACACACAAAAAGCCACACACGGCAAAGTGTCCAGGGACATTTGGTGCTCGTATCGTTTTAATGAGAGTCATTTCATCCCGAGCTAACCTTGTCACGTGACAGGCTACTTTTCATTCTCAAGATTGAATTGCTGTTGCCGCCATAACAGCTTGCGCGACCCTGGCAGCAACTCATTTCTTTACAGACTTTGTCTTGTCCGTTTTTCATTCCTCTTATTTTGTTTTTCTTTTCTTTTCTTCACTTCAAGGTAAATATCATTGTGGAATGCCTTGACTCAAAAACAAATACAGTTGTGGTCAAAAGTTGACATACACTTGTAAAGAACACAATGTAATGGCTCTCTTGAGTTTGCAGATTTTATACAACTCAGATTTTTCCCTGATAGAGTGATCGGAACAGATACTTCGTAGCCATCCGCAAGCCTCTGGCAAGATTCTGGTTGAATCTATGACCACTCCTCTTCACAAAATTGGTGCAGTTCAGTTAAATTTGATGGCTTTCTGACATGGACTTGTTTCTTCAGCATTGTCCACAAGTTCTCAATGGGGTTTAAGTCAGGACTTTGGGAAGGCCATTTGAAAACCAGATGACTTTAGATTATCTTGAAGAATTTGAAAGTTATCCTCCTTCTTCGTGATCCCATTTGCTCTCTGTAAAGCACCAGTTCCATTGGTAGCAAAACAGCCCCACAGCATAATGCTACCACCCCCGTGCTTGACGGTAGGCATGGTGTACTTGGGGTTAAAGGCCCATACCTTTTCTCCTCCAAGCATATTTATGGGCATTGTGGCCAAACAGCTTGATTTTTGTTTCGTCTGACCACAGAACTTTCCCCCAGAAGGTCTTATCTTTGTCCATGTGATCAGCAGCAAACTTCAGTCGAGCCTTAAAGTGCCGCTTTTGGAGCAAGGGCTTTCTTCTTGCATGGCAGCCCCTCAGTCCATGGAGATGCAAAACACACTTGACTGTGGATGCTGAAACCTGTGTTCCAGCAGCTTCGAATTCTTGCCAGATCTGCTTTTTGGTGATTCTTGGTTGAATTTTCACCCTCCTGACCAATTTTCTCTCAGCAGCAGGTGATAGCTTGTGTTTTCTTTCGATTGTGGCAGTGACAAAACAGTGCTATGCACTTTATACTGACAAACAATTGTTTTCAATGTTGCTCTTGGGACCTGCAACTGCAACTGAAATGCCCCTAGGTATGGGTGTGAGTGTGTATGGTTGTCTTTGTGCCCTGCAATCGGCTGGCCACCGATTCAAGGTGTTAGCTGGGATAGACTCCAGCAACCCCTGCGACCCTAATGAGGATAAAGCAGTTCAGAAAATATGATGTGATGAGATTTTCCCTTAAAAGTAACATAATTGTACTCCCTATTAAAAATTATGAATATGGAGGGGAAAATTGTGAATTGGGGGAAAGCTTCTACGCGACAAATTGTAAAATTCAACAATTTTAAGGCAATTTTAAGGGGGTGGCGGCTTTTATTGGAGTAAATATGGTATTACTAGTTTCCAAAGTGTTACACCGAGGAGAACAGTGACCATCCGAGATTGCGATCTCTCTCAGTCAGTTCTGTTTTCTTAAGCGTTATCTCGCCCTTATGATGGCAATGGCAATGTGCATGCTGGCTCCAAGAGAGGGATGATCTTGTCACATGTGGGCTTTTGTTGGTCACTGTGGCAGGCAATGATTGCACTTTGATGCACTCCCCGAGTCTCTTTAACCAGCCTGAGCGGGAGGCGAGCGACGCCTCCTTTTGTTCCACCTCACAAAAAGAAAGGCAAAGTCTTTCATCGCCAGGGCAAAAGTTCACTTTAAACTTTTCCTTGTTCCCAGATCATTGAGTTAATGAAAATTTATTTTATCAGATAATGTCGCAATTTAATCTTTTTTTAATTACGTGACGGTGGTAAATCAATACAATAACTAATCTATTCCATAATAATTTTGGAATTTAGCTATGTAATGTAATCTATTTCAGGTATTGGTAATAAAACTCATGTATTAGTTGTGAATGAGTTACTAATGATAAATTCATCTGTTGAATACCTTTTTTTTAATTAATTGATGTATTTAAATAATTGGCAATGAAGCAGAATCATGTCAGTCAGTGAGTTAAAGACAGATTAATCTGTCGAATTATGTTTTTAAAAACATGAAGTAAAAAAAATTGCCTACTAATGATGATTTCGTAATTTTGCAATCTAGGACACCGGTTGCCTCATTTCCATTCGTGGTAATAAAACACATTAATTAGCTGTGAATATGGTAAAGATAATGATAATCCTACCAACATGTATGCGATTAATTGATTAGTTTGATAATGTTGGGTTTAAACCCGTATGTTCTTGGGGCCTTGTGTGCGTTTCCACTTTCCCCCCCACATCCCATAAACATGCAGCACGTTGTCCTGCCAAGTATTCTAGTTGACATCATTGAATATTTTGATAATTTTGCACTTGCTCTGTATTCCAACCTGTAGCTCTCAATGGTAATTAACACAATTATGGCTTTGAATGAGTTAATGGTAATTGTCATGTCAATAGATTAATCTGTCAGTTTCACTTTTATTCAGTTTCATTGTGATGTTGTTTTAATCCATCCCATGTTCTATTTTTCATTCTTACAATGTGTTTTCTTGACATTTTTCATGTTATACTCTAGTTTTACTGAACATAGATACAAGTGTTAAGACTGTAACTTGATTGGTAATTTCTGCGAGTGTATAGATAGTTAATTGGCCATCACTAATTGTAAAAACTGAGTTGCTACATGAGGCAAATTGACCATAAAAAATGGTGTTATGTGGTGCTAGGATTTTTTTCTCAAACAGATGTGAGCGAGAAGTGAATTAGACAGCAAACAGGGGAATCACATTCTCATTTAACACAAGCCAGCACCTTTAATTACCAATGGCATCCAAGCGCGGAACACAAATGGCACCCTGCAACCCAACCATACCTGTTAATGATGGAGGGGCCATTTCAAAGTGGTGACACAATGCATACGCGAAAAAATGTCAGCATGGCAAATGACCTTGGTACATTACTAATGGGAGCATTGATCAATTGTATCCAGCGCTCGTTAGGGCATTTACTGCCAATGGATGTCTATTAGCGTCAATTGCAGCCAAAAAGTATCCCATCTCATTTTCTGAACCGTTTTATCTTCACTAGGGTCACGGGGGGTGCTGTAGCGTGTCCCAGCTTTCTTCGGCCAGAAGTGGGGGTATTGCTGGTCAGCCAATCACAAGGCACAAGGAGACAAACAACCATTCACGCTCACACTCATACCCAGGGGCAATTTAGAGTGCCCAATCAGCCAACAATGCATGTTTTTGGAATGTGGGAGGAAACCGCAGTACCCAGAGAAAACCCACGCAGGGCCGAGAAGAACATGCATACTTCACACTGGTACATTGACCTGGATTTGATCCCAGGACCTCAGAATTGTGAGACCAACACACTAACCACTCATCTGCAGGGCCGCCCACCAAAGAATATAATACATTTAAAATAAAATTGTATTTAATTAATGAATGGCACATACGACCATAACAATAACATAATTTTGCTGCCAAAAAACTTCCACAAATTGCCACAAAAAAAGAGAAATAGTAATAAAAAATGATCTGAAATTTAAAGAAATAGCGCAAAATCACTCTGAAATTCAAATATGGGCCGGAGATTGACAGCAAGTTACCGAGAATGCAATGCAATCAAGTGATCTAAATTCAATAGGAAGTGAACCTGAATCAACAGGAAGTTGCCCAAAATCCATATGAAGTCTTACGGAAGCCCGAATAAACCCAAAATACCCAAAATATATAGAACATGACCTGCAAAATGCCCCAAAATGAACAAGAACCGATCCGAATCTCCCCAAATCAACAGAAAGTGAACCAAAAATGTCAAAGAATTAACAGAAAATTATGCCATGAAAGCAACAGGACGTTACCCAAAATTGCGCCCCCAAAAATCAACAGGAAGTGACCAAAAAATCTATAGTTTGTGACCCCAAAATTTCCCAGACTATACATAAGTGACCCATATACACAAGGAATGACCTGGAAATTGACCAAAGCTAACAGGAAGTGATTCAAATCAACAGGCAGCGGCCATGAAATAAAGAATAAGTAACTCAGAAATACCCCAAAACCAACTGGAAGTGTTTAAAAAATCAACAAAAAGTGAATCTGAACAAAATATCCTTATATTATCTCTGTTTCTTTTAAATGTTTTTATTCACTAATGCTGCCTCTTTTTTGTTATGTTTTTGCATGCAGCTGGCAGCAATGTCGATGGGGGCACCTTGCAGGATCTGCCGTCTCACTACTTGCTGGTGGATGTCAACTCGAAGCCGGATGCCAGCTCAAAGCCGGATGCCAGCTCAAAGCCGGATGCCAGCTCAAAGCCGGATGCCAACGACGTCACCAGCTCTGGGTCTGACCAGTCAGTCTCCCTCGTCATCGATGAAGACATGGGGCAATGAAATCCAGCTTCAATTTTTGAACAAAAAAACATTTTTTAGACTTTTTAGAGTTAACAGTTAAATCCAGTAATCAACAACACCAAATTTCCTATTTGAAAAAAAAAATGCATTTTTTAACCCCAAAAATATTTTTTTAATCCTCATGTTGATAAATTTCTTGTTGTGTATGCTTTTTAAAAAATATTTTTACTCATTGGCTGCCATTGACGGTAAAAGTCAGAGGGTGTTCATTCGCCTCCTTCCAGTCAAAATAGTTTGACATCTATTGCACCGCCATTAGCAGTTGATAATTCAAATTCCAATGACACGAATAGATGTTTAATCCGGTAAGTAATGCACATTTTCTGAAATCAATCAGGGCTAATCTATACATAATTAATGTGATTAAACTGTTATTTTCCCCTTTTTTTGACTGAACTTCTGAACTAATCACTAAAAGACTTGTGTCAAATAATCCTTACCCAAATAAATTAGTTTATAAATATTGGAGTGTTATCCGAGAATTCAACAGTAAGTGAGTAAGAACTGCTAAAAAATGAACAGGAAGATAAAAATTCTAGACGGCGGACTCTAAATATCCAAAAATCAACAAAAGTGACCCGCAGTTGTTAACTGAACAGAGCAGAGAATCCATATACAATTTATGATTTCTCATTTTCTGAACTGCTTTATCCTCACTAGGGTTTTGGGGGGTGCTGGAGCCTTTCTCAGCTGACTTTGGGCCAGTGGTGGGGGACACCCTGTACCGGTGGCCAGCCAATTGCAGGGTACAACGAGACAAACAACCAATCACGCTTACGCGCATATCTTGGGTCAATTTAGAGTGTCCAATCAGCCTACCATGCATGTTTTTGGAATGTGGGAGGAAACCGGAGTACCTGGAGAAAAGCAAAGAAGGCCCGAAAGAACATGCAAACTCCGCACAGGAGGACAGACCTGGATATGAACCCAGGAACCCAGGTGCTGTGAGACCGACGCGCTAACCACTCAACCCACTGGGCCGCTCTTGTTCTTTAATTTTTATTGATATTTTTCATCACTTTAAATATGTTAAATTATGGAAATACATTAATGATTAATACAAACAGCAAAGGAACTGTGTAAGCCACCTGATGGTGCCTCGGTGCACTCGCGCAGACAAGTGTGAGATGGATTCCGGCACGTTGGCGGTATAATTTTGACTGCAAATGTTTTTTTGTCTTATTCATGCCCTACGTGTGACTAGAGAGCGGGCTAGGGTGTATTCTGCCTTTTGCGCGGTTAGTTGGGATAGGCTCTAGTGATCCTTCCGAAGATATGCGGGATGGATGATATGAATGATAATGAAAAATACAGTAATTCCTCGAATATCGTGGTTTATGTACACCAGACATGGCCGAGATATTTGAAAAATCGCTAAGTAGGGTCACTTTGTATAATGGAGGGAAGACTGTACTAAGATAAATAAACGCCCCAAATTAGGCATTTGCTTGTTAAAGGATGAACTAATTTGTGATCACATTTGACCAAAAACGCTGAGGCAAAACATATAGAGGGACATTTTTAGTGGATAATGTAAAAAAAACAGCTGTATGTACACTTCAGCTAGCATTGACTGATATAGTCGTCCAATGAATTTGAACAAGCAGGGTTGGCAGCAAATGAACCTCCGAGTTCAAATGGATTGGACGCCTTCTTGCGCCAAACTCATTTCCACTATCCAGAACAATAGCAATGAAAGAACTCATCACAATAATTCACAGTTACTAGCTATTTTCCATGCTGTGTTTTTCTTTCTTCCAAAACATTTTTCTTCAATTTTTAAAGTTTATGTAGCTACAAGTTGGTTTGTGGCTTTCAAATGATGGAGAGTGGCGGAAAAACAAAGAATAGTGTTCTTTGTGCTAACACTCAGCGGGTCGCGCCCCATCTGCTGGAATCAATAACACCGCCGTCTTGTTGTTCTTCTTTCTTTCTTTCTATTTTTTTTTTTATGAAACGCACTTACTCTTAATTTCATCCCCGAGTGGTTTTAGAGAGAAGAATGTGGAGTTACCTATAAGCACCGCGCCACCATAAATCAGCGACGACGCTAGTATCGATTGATTCTGATATATCACACAAATTTACTGTCACTTCTGTTTTCAATTAAAGATACAATCAGTCAGATAATGACTTAATTGGATTTTACGCAAGATTGGCTTTTACGGCCGGCACTTTTACGACTTTTGATATGGGAGGTTGTTTTATCACGGGGAGAACAAAGTGTCTGCTATTGCCTTTTTTTGTCCTGATGTGACGCCTCCTGGTGGCTTTTTATGTTCTTTTCACCTTCAAACTTTAACGTCGTGTTTCACCATGATTTTAACTACAAGGGTGCTTTTGTGTTTAGATTTCGGATTCACGAGTGCGACCCAAATTTTTAATTAAAAAAAAAATCATTTCCAATGGCAGAAACCTTTTTTTTTCCAAAATGTTGCCTGTCTTACGCTTTTTCAAATTCAAGTACCGTATTTTCACGACTATAAGGCGCACTTAAAAGTCTTAAATTTTCCCCAAAATGGACAGTGCGCTTTAAAATCCAGTGCGCCTTATATATGGAAAAAACAGAAAACCAAAAACGAAAAACCACCACTATCGGATATTAAAAAAACACAAACGCCTGAACTGAAACAATACTGTTAAATATGCAGATGCCATCTTAGTTTACAAAATCTTCCATCACAATAGCTCCACCCCCACTGCAAGATTTTATACCAAAAAAATCCAAAACATCAACAATGGCTGGCTCTGGAGGTGACTGTGTAGTGAGTGCTTCAAACCTGGAAGTCAATAGCAAGTACCGCACTTAAAAGTCTTAAATTTTCTCCAAAATAGACAGTGCGCCTTATAATACAGTGCGCCTTATAATACAGTGCTCCTTATAATACAGTGCGCCTTATAATACAGTGCGCCTTATATATGGAATAAATGTCATTAATTGAGGGTGCGCCTTATAATACAGTGCGCCTTATGTATGGAATAAATGTCATTAATTCAGGGTGCGCCTTATAATGCGGTGCACCTTATAGTTGTGAAAATACAGTAGCACATTGAAAAAACATACAAAATCAAGGTAAAACCAGTTTTTGGGCAAAAACATACAACCATCTAAACATGGCCATTGTCTACTATTGACAACAGTACATGTTTATTTGATTTCTGTAAAGGCACAAAAACATGTATTAGGGTTGTAATAATGGCGGTGATCCTACTTCAGGGTTTTTCGTTTATCGGGGCCATGTCGGGGCTGCATTAACTGTAGTATTCGAGGGATTATAAGAAATCAGCCGACCCAAACTCATCAGAAAGTGACCCCCAAAAAAGGAAACTAACCTGAAATGCCCACAAAACAACGAGAATTATCCTCAAAATATACCGGGATTGACCCATCATTACTCAAAAAAAAAATAACAGGGAAGTGTCCCAAAATCAACCCATTGTCTACTATTGACAACAGTACATGTTTATTTGATTTAAACTGGGAGGCAAACGTTGCTAAGAAATCAGTTTCCCTTTTTAAAAACTGGTTAACTTACAAAATGTGCAAAATATTCAAAACATTGCAACTCATTATTAATCATTAATTTTCAACAAAAGTTCCAATATAAGAATATTGTCTTTCAAACTTAGAAAAGATAGTGAAAGCATGTTGACATATTAAACACAAATTTGACCATATTTATTTAATATAATTACAGGAAGAAAAGTCATTTGGTGTTGTTTGTTTTTGGTGTTCCAGCGTTATTTATTTTTTTGTCTGGGTATCCTTTGGGTAACGTTTGAGTGTGTATGAGTGTGTGTGTGTGTGTGTGTGTGTGTCTGTTTATGTGTAGTGTGGGGGCAATGGGGGAAGGGGGGGGGGTGTTCTAGCATGTTTTGAAAGGTGATTGAGACACACGGATGATATTTGTTCCCCAGAGAGACGTAAATCTGCTGCCCTGTGACAAGGAGGCCCGCCCCACAATCAGCGTCCTCTAATCACTGTCACCTCGGCAGTCTTTTGGCTGTTCCCCCTGATTGGTTAGGAAGGAAATAGACCCCATTATTCTAACGTGCGTCCAAATTGACCACATTTAAACACAACAAATGAACAGTGGCACCTTGAGGTAATAGCATAATTTTTTTCTGTGATCATCGCATTTACTTAAAAATCTCACACGCAGGAATATATCACTATTGTTGTTCCACAGAGCTTAAAAGTGTATATGCCTGAAATTATAACTTTACTGACTGTCAACATGTGTTGCGTCATTGTCTGTGGTCCAATATCTGGAGTCCAATCCACTTGAACCTATCATGATCTAACCATGTGGTGTCCAATCATCCTTTTGCTGTGAATTGAAATAATTTTGTTACTATTAGACGTCCGATCCATTTGAAGTGATAGCGGTGTAGCAAATGAATGAATGTGAATGGGGTTTATCTCTAGTAGAGGTCCAACGTATGCTATAAGTTAAATACTATGAGGGAAAAAAACTGTGTATTTCTGTTTTAATTCATATTTATTTCATTAATTTCGCTTTTATTAACAATGTATTAATTCATTAATGTATCTATAATTGCATAAAAATAATATAAAAACAAAGTAATTATAATTGATTCATTCATTTTCTGAATCACTTTATATATCTACTTTCTCGCTGAGCTGTAGCTCCACTCGACACCCACTACGGGGTTGATGATGTTCATCTTTTCTTGAAAAGTCCATCTTAAAAATGGCTTTGACAGTAAATCTGCACCCAAATCAATTTCTTCTCCTCCTTCAGACATTGTTGGTTGACAAAACTGCTATTAAATCAACACAAAAATAGATTTGCATGTACAGCTCGCAACAGATACAGCTTGCTAGCGGTGGCTAGTATACTCTATCTCTAGCCAATCATAGTTTCTGAAAGTGATTACATGTAGGTCTTGGTTTCGCCAAATCAAAATCTGATTGGTTAAAGCAACATTTTTATTGACGCTTAAATTATGCTCCAGGGCCTGCAGAACTGATTGTGAAGGCCTCCAGGTAGAGCACTTTGTAGCTCTTTCACATTGTACGTACATAATTAAATGGTTTCATTTTCCGACAAGGATGCCACAAAACCAAAAATAACCTTGGAAATACACCCAAACGGGGAAAAAAACTGAAAATACAGCCAGAACAACAGAAAGTAACCCGCAAATGCTCCAAAATAAGCAGAAAACGACAAACGATCAAGAAGCATCCAGGGAAAGTCCCTAAAAACCAGTTGGGAATAATCCAAAAATTTCCAGAATTGATCTGTCAGTATCCTAAAATGTAAGTGGAAAAGATCAAGTGTTACAGAATTAACTCATTGCCTGCTAATGTCCAATTCACTTAAACTGGCTGTGCCATTGATGGCGCTCGGCGTCCAACCCATTTTGACTTTGAGGCACTTTCCATCATTCGCCTCAAAATGAAGTAGATGTCGAGCGCCGTCAATGGCAACAAGTAAGGCCCACATGAGATCTATTTGCCATTAAGGTGACCCGGGAACCAAACTGAGTTTGACACCCTTGTCTTAGACCAGGGGTGTCAAACATACGGCCCGCGGGCCGGATCCGGCCCGTCTGGTGGTTTGGTACGGCCCGGGTAGAAAGCTGCATTGTATAAAAAATATGAATTTTCTTTTAAAATGTGTAGTTCTTGTATTATCCGCAGTGTTTTAGTACGTGCAGACAACATGAATTTACATTTATTTATGTTCTTATGTTATTCTCTTGTTCATAATAGATTGTTCATAATGTAAAAGGAAAGTTCTGTGAATAAACATTTTGATAATTTACTCGTTCTTTGCACTAATTATTAGTATTAGTGACTAACTAGAAGGAAAAAAAGTGGGCTTATTGTTAGTTCTATGTAATTTTGCAATGAGTTTACTGGTCCGGCCCGCTTGATCTCAATTTAAGCTGTATTCGGCCCGCAGACCAAAGGGAGTTTGACACCCCTGTCTTAGACCATTTCATGGTTAACATTTTCATCTTAGACTCTAAGAACTGAACTTCTCTAAAAGAATGAAAAAAATGAATGGCCTCTCTGGTGTGCAGTTATTTCCGGATACACGCACGCTTAAGGCCAGGATGTAGTTCTATGGTGTCTTGCTGCCGGCATTCAGGCAGGCCGGTTGGCCGTTCAAGTGTTTAACAGCCCGCACAGACCCGCCTAGTCACCTTGAAAGCGTGCTGGGCCATTTTCCAATTAAAAGCTTAATGGCCCCACTTGATTCTCTGCCCTGCCCTGCCCTGTCTCGCTATCATCCCTTTATGTGCCTCAATAAAGCCCTCGCTCTGTTTCAATGGCCTCCATTAGGAGGTTTGTATTCCCTGCAGTGCGGGCCACACTTGCATGGAAAAAATACATCTTGGTGGAAGATGATTTCTTGTGTTTGTCCACTTTTATGAACAGAAGAGAGAGGGAAAGGTTATTTTTAAAGCAATTAAAAAACATCAACAACCTTATCTTCAAGCTGGCCTCCTCAAAGATCACATTTTGGGTCATATTGGCTACAATATTAACATTTGGTCTCTGCATAATAATCTATCTTCATTTGTTAAAAAAACTTTTTATTTTTAATGAATAAACCAATTAATAGATTCATTAAGTGTTCATACAAACATAATAAAAAATATAAATTAATGAATGGAACAGAAATGAGCTCTTGTTATGGCTAAAGAAGATGTTTATTATCTTTTCATCATGTTTAACTTATTATCTTCCATTGATAGACATCCAATTCTTTTGCTGGTAATAAGATTGTCTTACTTTGAACTACATTTACAACACAGTGGATCTATTTGATATTATATAAGAAAAGGGTGTCAGACTCAGGTTGGTTCGCGGGCTGCTTTAACATCGACTTGATTTCACGTGGCCCGGACTATTTTATATATAATATTTAGATTTTTTTATTTAAATGTATTAAAAGAACTGTATTAAAACCCCTAAATATTCATTTTTTATAGGTATAAAACAGTGCTTACTTTAGCTTTTTTGAAATGTATTTTTAGATTTTACAAAATGATTTTTGAACTAAAAACACAGAAAAAAATGATTTCAAAATTACAATTATTGATTGTCATTTTAATTTTATCCTAAAACAGAAAGTCGGCACTCATAATTTACTTTCCCGGGCCACACAAAATGATGCGGCGGGCCAGATTTGGCCCCCGGGCCGCCACTTTGACACATGTGAAATAAGGGGGTACATTGGCAATTAACTTTATGTTCTAATTAACTAATTAGTTGCGGTATAGAGTATTGCTAATCGTTTCTCGTTGCAGAATAACTGAGTCCTGTTCGGACGGTATTCCTTTCGAATACACAAACACTGAGCACGTTGCACCTGCAGGATCCAAAAGAACTGAAAAATACTTTTCGACTATCAAAAAAAATATTTTTGGAGATCAATCGAGGCCCCGTGACGTGAATGGTTAGCACGTCAGCCTCACAGCTCTGCGGTCCCGGGTTTAAATCCAGGTCTGTACACCAGTGTGGAGTTTGCATGTTCTCTCCAGGCCTGCGTGGGTTTCTTCCGGGCACTCCGATTTCCTCCCACATTCCAAAAACATTCATTGTAGGCTGATTGGACACAATAAATTGCCCCTAGGTATGATTGTGAGTGTGCATGGTTCCCCATTTCCTTGTGCCCCTGCATCGGGCCCGGAGACAGCTGGGACAATTTGGGGTTTCAATCAGCCAACAATGCATGTTTTTGTGATATGGGAGGAGCCTGGTGTACCTGAGCAAAACCATGCAGACCACGGAGAACATGAAAATTTGGAAGGTCAGAACCTACCGGGGATTCAACCCTCGATCTCAGAACTGTGAGGCGGATGTGCTAACCGCTTCTCTGAGCCGCATGAGTAAATTCGATATTTTATAATATTTATCGTGTTTTTGTGACTTGTGTACTGATAATACTCACGTTTCTGAGCCTTTGGTGGCACCAGAAATCCAATTTGAATGGACGAGCATGATTAATTTTTACAAATATGATTACATTAATTAATCAATTCATGCAGAATTATGTCAGCAGATTAGTGTATTTTGGATTCATTCACCCTCAATGATCATGTGTCAGTGCAGTAACAGATTATTTCCAATCCATGAGGCTGCCAGTATTAGAATTGATAGAATAAATTCAAAATTATTCAAATAGATTAAATGTTGATTTACCATTGACAATGATAGACAGCCAATCATCCTTGTGTGGTGATTTGAAAAGAGTTTGCCACTTGAAGACGTGCAATCAATTTGAACAGGGAGGATACTAGAGAAAGGATAAGGTCCTCTCACTTCAGAAGGTTTGGATGTCAGCCAATGAGTCCAATATTGATATTACCAAATAATCATAAAAATATTGATTTATCCGTAATTTACTTTAAAACAATATTTTTCTTAATTTTTGTGGATGAATTGACCTATTTGTGACTCTTTCACGTGTTTGTCTCATTGATACAAATTCATAGACTGCCACTCTCCCACTTCAAATGGAATGGGCATTATGGGGTGCCAATCAATTCATCTATTGCTTTGATCAATAAATCAGAAATTATTTGGTTCGATCATAATATTTTTTGTATTTTTATTGGTAATTTAGTTAGTTAGCTAGTGACAATATTTATTTCAAAGCTATTGACAGAGAGAGACAGACATCCAATTGATTCACACTGGGTAAGAATTCCATCCATCCATCCATCCATCTGCCATGCCGCCCATCCTCAAAAGGCTTGCGGGGGTTGCCGGAGCCTAACCCAGCTATCTTCAGGCGAAAGGCAGACTGGTCGCCAGGCCGTCGTAGGGCACACAGAGACAAACAACCATCTGCATACCCAATTATATTCCGCCACCAGCGTGAATCAAACTTGCGGTTACCCACACTTAAGTCAGGCAAGTAAACTTTAAAATTGCAAATAAGAAGAATCACATATCGATTAAATTTATCAATTAATCTTACATGAGTCAACCGATTAAATAACTGTTAATTATGATTGTCATTGCTTGCGTCTCACCCCCGTGCAGGATTGACGGGTGGGCGTGTTGAAAGTTGCCCCCCCCCCCCTTGTTTTCACGCATGCACGCACGCACGGACGGACGCCAAGCCGTACAAGTCCCGGTCGCCTCATTTCTCATCCCTCTTCTTCTTATGGTCGGAAGGCGACGTAAACGATGAACGGCTACGGTTCTCCCTACTTGTACGTGGGCGCGCCGGTGTCTCAGCCGGCGCGGGCGCCCCTGCAGCGGACCCCCAAGTGCGCTCGCTGCCGCAACCATGGCGTGCTGTCGTGGCTGAAGGGCCATAAGAGGTATTGCCGCTTCAAGGACTGCGCCTGCGACAAGTGCATTCTCATAATCGAGAGGCAGAGGGTGATGGCCGCGCAAGTGGCGCTGCGCCGGCAGCAGGCCAACGAGAGCCTGGACAGCCTCATCCCGGAGGCTCTCAGGGTGGTGCCCGCAGATGGGGCTTCGGCGGCGGCCACGGTAACGACGGTTGCCGCCGGGGAGCCTGAAGCCAGGTGGAAGAGTGCCGAGGAAAAACGAGGTGCATCTCTCACTTTTTTGCACCACTTTGAAAAGGATCCTTATTCTTTTGACAGTAGTTCCCTTAAATTCATACGCTTTAAACTAGTTAACATGGTGTTATTACGCTCAATTTTCGACGATTTGATGCTGCTCACTATTAATGCAGTTTTTTTAGGTGTTTTTTTAGATTAGATTAGATAACGTTATTCATCCCGTATTTGGGGAATTTCACTGTCACAGTAGAAAGAGGGTGAAAATACAGACACGGGATTTTAAACATAAATAAATTGATAAATAGGTAATAAATAAGTAAATAAATAAATGAGCGTGATGCTGAATTTAAAAAAAATGTGTTTCATCGTTTTGTGTGTGTATATATATATATATATATATATATATATATATATATATATATATATATATATATATATATATATATATATATATATATATATATATATATATATATATATATATATATATATATATATATATATATATATATATATATATATATATATATATATATATATATATATATATATATATATATATATATATATATATATATATATATATATATATATATATATATATATATATATACGGTTCGTCTTTTGTAACACATGTGGTTAAAAATGGTAAATATTAAGAAGGAAACATTTAACATTTTTAACAAAAATAATGCATCATATTTTGAAATATTCATAAATGTCATCATAAGGGGAGTAATATTACAACGAAAAAGTGTGGTATTAAGAAGGAAAGGGTTTCATTCATTTATTCATGAAACGGTTTCTTTTTTGGTCGTTTAAAATGACACACAGTTTCTGTCCTGGTGGAAATTACTAATGTGCATTCAAATACCTTGTAAAAAATAATAATTTCAACTATTATTACAGCATTTTATGTAAAAGACATTTGATATAAAAGATTTAATGACTACTTCATGCTAAAAATAATATACATTTGTGTTCAGATTCATGCAACGCCAACTGTAATATGATATTGTAGCATGGCATTTATTATTCTTGTATGTTTATCCTCAGCTCAAGTCTATATTTATAAAATCGTATTTCGTAAATAGTGCATTTGTCTATTACACACTACTACGTATTTGATTCGTATTTAAATAATGTCAAAATACATCTCAGACTTAGGCCAACACTGTACAGCGATAGAAGTTGAAGAATTTTTTAATAGCACAACTCTACATGAATAAAATGGCATTGTCATCTTTGAAAATTGCCAATAAGAGACGTGGCAATTAACTGTTTTTATATTAGCAGTATATACTTTATATTAAACAATGTGAAAAAAATATTTGAAATAAATGATTTCAGGCTCGGATGTGAAATAAATAGTCGTGTAAAAATGGATCTGCGGTTTTAATCTCACTCACGTAATTCTAAGGCCGTTTTAATATGCTAAGTTATCTCAATATATGGTTCAGTGGAAACCACGAGGGTATATTCTGTCACATTGTAATAAATAAAACACGTTTTTCTTGTGGAATCTAAGCAAGGCTTAGAATAATTAAATATTTTTTGTTAGAGTTGCGTATATGGAGTCTTGATCAGCTTTTTTATTCAGGTAATTCGTCAAATACTATTAAAAAGAGCATATCTTGTTTGATATTTATCTATTCTTATTATTAGGTAGCTGGCTGCTGTTGAGGGTGATAGATATCCAATCAATTTGAACTCGGAAAAACGAAGATTAATTTGCTCTCAGTCCTTTTAGATCAATTGACAAACTTATTTGAATTCACAGCAGAAGTACGATTTAATGCCACATTATTGCAACAATATGTTATTATTATTAGTAGTAGTAGTAGTAGTCGTAGTAATAGTAGTAGTATTTTTTTTATAATAGATGGCGTTTTTATTCCATTCCAAAGGTGTAAAAAATGACATCAACCGTAGATGAAAACGATAAAGTTGTTTACATATTTCTTGCAACCAATATAAAATGCTGCCTGGCAACAAGTCTTGTTTTGACACAATCAGCACTATATAAACGTAAATTATTCTAATGTATGAACTGAACTGAAGAAATATGTATAAAAATAAAAAAATAAAACACAACAAGATTAAAAATAAGACATGGCTTAAAATACATTGCTATGATAAAAAATAGACATGCAAGTCAATATGTACAATATGCATTATTTACTTTTTAAATGAACATTTTGTATGAAGAGTTTAAAAAACTATATTGCATTAATTCTAGCAGAAAAAAATACATTTGTCAGTTGTTTGGTCACTTGTTGCTATACAAAATTTTGAAAAAATATGTAATTAATATGATGTATTCAAAATCGAAAAAAAAACTATTTAGTAAAAAGAAAATAATAAAGGGCTTATAGGCACGTTGATATATTGGTTACCATCAACTGTGATGTACATCCACTCCAACTCAAATAGTGATACAACACATGTATAAACAGACATTTATAAATAGTCATAAAAAGAAATGCTTTTATTTTGCAGAAAGTCCCGAGGACGAGAGCGGGGATGTGTCTGGTGCCGAAACGGGGGACAGTCCCTGCGAACAGGACCGCGACCAGGCCAGCTCCCCGGAAACATCAAAACCCAACTCCTGCTTCACCCCGGAGCCCTCGGATAGCCACACAGAAGAGAAAGAGGCCAAGGCTGAAAGTCCCCGAAAGAGCCCTGCCAGTCCCGGGGGCCGGGGGGTGCTCATCGAGGGTCTGGCTGGTTCTGTCAATCTACCCTTGGGTCTCAGAGCCAACCGACCACCCCTAGAGGTCCTCAAGAAGATCTTCCCAGGCCACAAAGCGCCTGTTCTAGAGCTCATCCTACGTGGCTGCGGAGGGGACCTGGTGGGCGCCATTGAGGTGCTACTGTCCAGCCGAGGTCCGGAAGGGCTCACACACCCGCACACTGAGCCACATCTGGACCCCATGGCTCTTCAGCCCAGCGGGCACCCCTTCGAGCACAACCTGGGTTCCTACCACCCAGTGACATCCTCTGCCAAGTGGTCGGTGGGTTCTGCTTTCAGGGTGCCGGACTCGCTGCGTTTCACGTCCGAGGCATCCACCCTTGGGGTCCCACTGCAGCACCCACGCTACCCACTTGTGCTGCGCAACTCCCTAAGCAGGGGTCCAGGTGGCGCCCTGGTGCACAACGATGTCACGCTGTGGAACACGGTGGCCTTGCAACAGCAGTACCAACTGCGCTCCGCCGCCGCCCAATACGTGTCACCCTTCGGCCCAGCCACCGCCCCCGGTGGGTCCGTCTTCCGGGGGGCCTCGCTGCTACATCAGCACCACTCAAGAGTCATTGAGGAGCCGCGTGGTGGCATCCAGGAGGGGGAGGGCTGCGGGCCCGGGGCCAAGGGGGCACTGTACTCCCCCGACGAGGACTACGAGGAACGCTCGGATTCGGCCGATTCGCGGATAATGAACTCATGAACTCCCTCTATAAACAAGCACCACTCGTGAATGTATACGTTTTTTCGTCTACTTCTTATTAGCATGTTGTCATGATTTTGAGCATGTATTGAGTGTGAATAATAAAAGAAAAATGCACTAAATACAAACTGTGTCAAATGTTTCTTGAGAACTCAGTCATGAACATGTCATGTCTCAATTCGACATTTTTTACTTGATCATAAATGGTGATGCAACTCATGTAGACAGACCTTTGCATCATATAGCAAAAAGACTTCATTTGTTTAGACCAGGGGTGGGCAAACTTTTTGGCCCGGGGGCCACATTGACTTTTGACAGATGGGCCAAGATATGATACATATAAAAAAACTGCATCCGTTAACAGTACATATGAAACATAAACAGAAAAAAAAGACTAAAGTATTGGCATAATCATCACTCATCATTTAAGTAAAAAGTATAAAGTACAAAGTAAAGTAAAAAGGAATATATTAAGAAATATTAAAATGTAATTTAAAAAAGGATAGAAAGGCTGTAAAACACGAAATACAAACAAGAGTGGACAGAGCTACTGCCACTGGCTTCCGCGTGACGGCACCATCTTGGGGGGAAAAAAAACATTATTTGGACAATGTCGGTGGACCGGAATAAAAGGCCTAGCGGGTTGGATGTGGCCCGCGGGCCGTAGTTTTATCCATTTTGAATGAAAGGGCTTGGCAGAAATCAAGTGACGATTAACTACCGTTAACCACGAGAACCGAGGGAACACTGTACTTTATGGGGATTCGTGAGTAGTATTGGGGACCTTGTGACGAATCAGGGCATATAAATGCAAAATGCGACAGTACTTGCAAAAAATTGAAGTTACGAAACCAACATATTAAATTTGTAAGTAGAGGCACCACTGTATTTTATACCCGTCTACCAATATAAGCCACTTGCTTTTGTCTTTCTATCGTAACCAAGGGAGGGTTGAAAGGGCAGGTTGAACGCGTGGCAAAGTGAAGTTCGTGGAAGGAAAATGAGAAGAAGACAGCTTTTGCAGATGAGAAAAACACCACATGCATGTAAACGCACAATTTAATAACTTAAAATGATGTTATTTTGGGTGAAATATCAGTCTGCCGACAACTGATGAGCTTTCATAATTTCTTCAAACCTGCTGATAGCATGACTGGTGAACACTTAGATAACAATATCTGCTTCTTCTATTTATTATTGAACTGTGTGAAGTTGCATCAAGCACACTCTGAAAAACTTGTGAAACCCTGTTTTGAAATCTTGATGAGCGAGGATTGGAGGCACATGAAAAGGATCTTGGAGATGCAGCTCCCTCTTCACCAATGGGAGGCCAGCAGGGTGTTGGCAGATAGCCAATGGGTGGTCAGCAAGGTGTTGGGAGACTGCCAATGGGAGAGCAATATGATCGCATTATTTCAAATTAAAATACATAATACTACAAGGGCATTTACGTTTTGTAAGATTTTTGAGACATTGCGTAACACAACTTCATAAATTTTCCCATTGATACGTTTTGTAAGATGAACATTTCGTACTGTATTTGGAAGTCTTCTCAAAAGAGAATAAAACATAAATTTAAAAGTCCGTTTGAAAAGCTTGAGAAGCTTAAAAAGGTGGGTTGTACATGTTTTTTTCTCAGATTTACCTGAGACTCTTACGGCTCTCAAGAATGAGATATATGACTCATGAATAGGTTGTATTATTTTAGTAATGTATGCTTTTAAATTGCTGGCTATTTCAGGACAGCAACTTAAAATGTGGTATGTTAAGATAGTGTTTAAAATGAAAGTTTATTTAATGTAATCTTAGTAGGTTATTATTTCTCCTTTTTTTTTTAAAAATCCTGTAAAAAAAAATCCTGCACCTGACAAATAACCCAATACACAAAAACTAAAACAAATGCTAAAAATAATAAAAACTACAAAAAGTAATTTCCACACCAAAAAAGAGAACCAATACAAAAAATAACGAAATAACTGAATTAGATTTAAAGAAATAATAATAGTAGTTAATAAACAAAGATGAATAAAGTTTAATCTAATCTGATCTAAAGAAAACTAAACTATTATAACCCTAGTGGGTGGTAGGTGAAGGGGAGGATTGGCAACTTGGCAGCGATCGCAATGGTAACCAATGTGTTTAGTGACAGGTGAAAAAATAAAAGCCTTTCAAATGATTTTGGGAACTACAACCAGTTTATTTCACATGACTCAAAATGTATTAACATCAAGAGAAAGTGACGCAAAATGAATTTAAGTTCTGCACCTAGGAGGACCTAATGTCTTATCTTGTACATGTACATTTCTGAACCGCTTTATCCTCACTAGGATCGTGCTGGACACCCTGAATTTGTGGCCAGCCAATCGCGGGGCACAAGGAGACAAACAACCATTCACGGCCACACTCATATCTAAGGGGAAGTTAGAGTGTCCAATCAGCCTACCATGCATGTCTTTGGAATGTGGGAGGAAACTGGAGTACCCTGGAGAAATCCCACGCAGGCCCGGGAAGAACATGCAAACTCCACACAGGTGGACTGACCTGGATTTGAACCCAGGTCCCGGAGTTTGAGGCTGACGCGTTAACCACTCAACTGCCGGGCTTATTTATTCATTATTTAGTTATTACTTATTCATAGATTATTTATTTGTGCATTTCATGGTGAAGCTTTAAATGTCATTATACTTGTATGATGACAATAAAGGCCTTCAATTCATGTCAATTTGCATTTATTTTTCATAATTTTATAAACGTACTGAAAAACAATGTAGAATAACAATACTTCATGTTAAATAGAGAAAATAGGTTATTTAATTGACCAAAATGCTCACTTATGCTTGCTATAAATTTAGGGAATCCCTGGAGTCATTTTATTTAGATAAGATGATAAATGTCGCCATCTGCTGGGGATCTGTTTGCAAAGCATGTGTCCGTACATCACCCGCTTGAATCTGACATCTAGTGTTTGACTTAGGTATGACACTTGGAAACTTTTCACGCAGGTTTCGACATTTTGCCGCAAATAGAGACCCATAATAGTCATTATGTTGTAAATCAACAAATGGATCACTTCTCATGTTTAGTTGAAAACAAAAACACGTGTATAAATAGCAAAAGTACAAAAAAACCCCAGGATGATCGGAGTTAAGGCAGTGTGTTGGGCGTTTAATTCTGAGTGGTTGCCGGGTAAAGGTGTCAAAGCACTTGAGACAAATGTCACTCGGGACGTCTGCTTAAATCCTTAACTGCATGTGTTGCTAATCAATCATGGACTAATTACCATAACAGTGCACCAACTCCTCCTTCACAGCAGGACATTTCCAGCAAGATGCTGCATGCTCTTTCAATCAAGACCACAAAACGGAGTCAAGTGTCATTTCAACAGTGTGAACTTTCACAGATTAAGTCCAGTCCCAACACAAATTCACTCGCGCATTTTAAAAAGAAAATAATTCAACATTTGCTTTTTCACCCAATTATGTTAGGCTTAAGTTTAGCTATTGTCAGTGTTTGTGAGAGTACGTTCAATTATCATGTTTCAGTAGCACTGACGGCAATAGAAGTAATACCGTGTTTTCACGACTATAAGCTGCAACTTAAAAGTCTTAAATTTACTCCAAAATAGACAGTGCACCTTAAAATCCAGGGCGCCTTATATATGGAAAAAAACTAAAACGAAAAACCACCACTGTCGGATATTATAAAAACACAAACGCCTGAACTGAAACAATACTGTTAAATATGCAGATGCCATCTTAGTTTACAAAATCTCCCATCATATAGCTCCTCCCCCACTGCAAGATTTTTACAAAAAAAAATCCAAAACATCAACAATGGCTGGCTCTAGAGGTGACTGCATAGTGAGTGCTTCATACCTGGAAGTCAATAGCAATTACCGTATTTTCACGACTATAAGGCGCACTTAAAAGTCTTAATTTTTTTCCAAAATAGACAGTGCGCCTTATAATACAGTGCGCCTTATAATGCAGTGCACCTTATATATGGAAAAATGTCATTCATTGAGGGTGCGCCTTATAATGCCTTATAATCGTGAAAATACGGTAATCAATTTGGAAAGAGAGTCGTGAACATATGGATGTTCGGAATTTACAACTTTATGTAACTTTACGTAAAATTACGAGATGCGCTCCTGCGCCACCCCTCTTGAAATGAATAATGTTGAGTATTCATTCATTCACACAGTTTCTGGGCCTCAAATGTTGAATTTGTCATTAAATTTTATTTTAGAATGGGTCACATAGAAATAGAAATGTAGTTATATTTAAAATTAAATCGAATAATATTGAAATTTTATTCTCGTATGCCTGTTTTTATTGCTTTGAGTGGCCCTAACACTCATTTATAGCAAATAAAATTCTGAATTTAACTGCCTTGTGGTCTACAGGTTCACTCGCCTCACTTCAATATAGGTAGGTGTGGGCTCAATTCCCTTTGGTAGCAATATGATTGCGAGTGCTGATGGTTGTTTGTCTCCTAATCCTAATTGCTTCATCTACAAAACCTGGAATTTTTTTTAGGAATCAAGAAAAAAACTGATTTGAATGACTCCGCAATCCATGCAAAATGATATCTAAATGGTTTAAATCACAGGAGTCAAAGTGGCGGCCCGGGGGCCAAATCTGGCCCGCCACATCATTTTGTGCGGCCCGAGAAAGTAAATAATGAGTGCTGACTTTCTGTTTTAGGATCAATTTAAAATGAAGAGTATAGATGTATAGTACATTTTCCGATTTTCCCCCTTTTAAATCAATAATTGTAATGTTTTAACCATTTTTTTCTGTTTTTAGTTCAAAAATTATTTCGTAAAATCTAAGAATATATAAAAATATTTTCTGTTTTCCGCTATAATATGGGACATAATGATTAAAGAGATTATCCTTTATAAGAAAAAAAAGCTCAAATAAACATTCTTTTAGATCAATAAAAAATGGAATAGTTAGGGCTTTTGATCCAGTTATTTTAATCCACTTATATATAAAAAAAAAGCTAAATATTATTTCTAAAATGGTCCGGCCCACATCAAATCAAATTGACGTTAATGCGGCCCGCGAACCCACTCGAGTCGGAGACTCTTGGTTTAAATCAGGGGTAGGGAACCTATGGCCTGGGAGCCACATGTGGCTCTTTGCTAAGCTGTGAGCTAAAATATGGAAACCGCTGGTAACAGAATTGAGATACAACATCTAGAACGGCTTTAATCTTATTTTTTTTCTCTGTAGACTCTTCTGGAATACATCATTGATTGGCAACAGCATAAGAATATTTTAAAAATATTAATTTTTTTCCACTTTAAAAGTGGTGAAATTCCTCCAAAAATTGAAAAGGCACTGGTTTACATGTATGTATTTTGACTTTTAAATTTGTAGTATGGCTCACAAGAAATAACATTGGAAAAAAATGAATTGTTTGTGGCTCTCAAGAGTCAAAATTCACCATAATTTCCATTGATTCTGTATCTTCAGGTTGACCCCAAATAAGTCTGGGGTCAGTTTTTATTGGGTTCCCCATTCTTGGCAAAGAGATTATGACTACCAGGGGAGGAACTCTATTAGCAATCCAGCTTTTTTAGATGGAAACGGTTTGTGAAACCCAGGCAGAGGTCTGCTCGTAGACAGCATGTTCCACTGTAAAACCTGACTTTGCCCTTATGGGTCGAGTTTTATGGAGAATCCAGGAAATTGAGAACCTCCATCAGGACCTCCAGAAGACCTTCAAGGACTTAACAGGCTGTCCCACATTTGCCATTGTAACTTAAAAAAGAAAAAAGATTCCAGGAATTCCTTCAAAGTATCATCCCAGGGGTCCTTAATGAGCCACAGAGAACACGTTACACCTGGAGGTGTCCGTACTCCGGTGACGAGCGCATCCCTGCGACCCGGGCCCGTCGGATCAAAGCATTCTTGGCCGGGAAACTGCGGGGCAGGGTGGCCCATGCTAACCCCCGCCGTAAATTAAGAAACCAAGTGGAGAGTCGAGCTGCACCTGCAGGTCTTCAGCCCCATAGATCCCGCTCCCTCTCCCCCAATTCCACACATGGAGGAAGAGTTAGGACCCCAGATAAATACAGACTGCACACTTTAGTGTCTCAGGTTTAGAGTTGTCACATATTTGTTACATAGTTGTTTTTCCTATTTACATTACGATACATAATAGCGATTATACATATACTGACAAAATCCAATGTAAGCTCTATAAAACTTTAAGGCGAGAGTGTCAGACTCGGGTTGGTTCGCAGGCCGCGTTAACGTCAACTCGATTTCATGTGGGCCGGACCATTTTAGATATAATATTTAGATTTTTTTTTAATAAATGGATTAAAAGAACTGGATTAAAAGACCTGACTATTCAGTTTTCTATAAATCTAAAACTATGTTTATTCGAGCTTTTTTTAAAATATATTTTTAGATGTTACCAAATGATTTTTGAACTAAAAACAGAAAAAAATGATGAAAAAAATTACAATTATTGATTTAAAAGGGGGAAAAATCAAAAAATTTAAAATAAATCTATACTCTTTATTTGAATTTGAAACTAAAACTGAAAGTCGGCACTCATGATTTACTTTCTTGGGCCGCACAAAATGATGTGGCGGGCCAGATTTGGCCCCCGAGCCGCCACTTTGACACAGGTGCTCTAAGGGCAATAGATTTCAAATTAAATTTGACGGGGAGCAATCAAAATGAATTTGATTTCTATTGCCGTGAATGTGTGGTTAAAGAAATAAATGCCCTTTTACTAACTAGAACAAAACATTCTTTGAAGAATATACATATTGCTTGGCTGGAAAAGAGTCAACCTAAAAATGGGACATTTAAGAAAAAAATCAGTAAATTTATGTAAAAAGATGAAAAATCTTTCACTTTTATATAAAAGTGATTTTTATACTATATATCTCATCTCATCTGCCATCAACCACTTAATCCTCATTAGGGTCGTGGGGGGTGCTGGAGCCTATCCCATCTGACTCCGGGCCAGAGCTGGGGGACACCCTGAATTGGTGTACAGCCAATCGCAAGGCACAATGAGACGGACAACTATACACACTCACACGGAGAAAACCCACGCCGGTCCGGGGAAAACATGCAATCACCACACAGGTGGACATGACATGGATTTGAACCCAGACTCAAGAGCTGTGAGGCCGACACACTAACCACTCACTTCACCTGATTTCGCGGTGGTGCTTTCACCGTACTATGGACACCACGTGATCAATCTCCACTTGTTGGAAGTCTGAATCTGAGTGAGTTCTTATTTATTGATTACTTATTTGTCTGTTTGTTGTTGTTGTTGTTGTTGTTGCACTACAAGCGCCTGAGGATTGCCCTCAGATAGCGCTAGAGTTGCCACTGGAACGCGGGTTATTTCATCCGGGGGGTAGTCGGAGGTGAGGGGCAGTCAAATGTCTCCGGCTGGATGAAAAACGTAGGGTGCCACGTTCCTTGTTGGCAGCTCTGAGTGGTATTTGTTGGAATTCGCAGGCCGCGGCGAGCGGCCTCTCAGGAGACACCACGTGAAGGTTTCCAACTTTGTCTCCCGTTTGTTGTTGTTATTTCTGCACTAGGTGTTGAGAGCTTTAAATTTCATTATTATCATATGATGACAATAAAAGCGTTTAATTCAATTCAATTATTGCTTTTTCATCTATTTGATCAAACGACATTACTACACTTCTAATGTGTATTGTGTAAACTTTATTGTCAACTAAATGAAAAGGCCAAATCAAGATTAAGTGACAATGTATTCATTCATTAATTTTCTGAACCACTTATCCACACAAGGGTCGCAGGGGGTGCTGGATCCTAACACAGCTAACTACGGGCACCAGGCTGGGGACACCCTGAATTGGTGGCCAGCTAATCGCAGGGCACAAGGAGATAAAGGACAACCATACATGCTCACAATCCTACCTAGGGCCAATTTAAAGAAACATTTTTTTTGTAGTTATACAATTAACAAACCCTGCCCCCCCCCCCCCACTCACACACACAGGCGCAAATAAATACAATACTAAGTAAAATAAAAATCGTATAATCATAAAGCCCAGGGGTCACGAGCCGCATGCGAATCCTGGCCAAAATAAATGCGGCTCTTTGCTTCATATTTTGTGTATACTATGGCTCTTTGCCTTGTTTCATGTTTCTCTTATTTTTATTCTGACTTAAAACATACTCAAATTCATCAGGGCCCATTAAAAAATGATGTTTAAAAATAAATTGGCAGATTACATTTTTTAATGCTGCTTTTGACGTAAGCTGTTTGTTCGCCACCCATAATATAGTCATATTGGAAGAAAAAAAAAAACTTAACCTATGGCGCCCTGGTCGGGCGAGTGGCTAATGCATCGGCCTCACAGCTTTGAGATCCTGTGTTCAAATCCAGGTCTCTTCACCTTTGTGGAGTTTGCATGTTCTCCTCCGGCCTGTGTGGGTTTCTTCTGGGTACTCCAGTTTCCCCCCACATTCCAAAAAACATGCATAGTAAGTTGATTGGACACTTTAAATAGCCCCTAAGTTTGAGTGTGGATGGTGGTCTGTCTCCTTGTGCCCTGTGATCTGCTGGCTACTGATTAAGGGTGTCCCCCACCTCTTGCCTGGAGACAGCTGGGATAGGCTCCAGCACCCCCGCTACCCTAATGAGAATAAAGCAGTTCAGAAAATGAGATCCGATGAGAAAAATAGAACCCAAATGTATACATTTCCTCGTCCTTTCATTCAGCGGAAATCGACTTTAGCAACCCCGTGAGGACAAATTCTGTATAAAAAAACAACAAATGAAAAGATTTGTTTTGGCATTTAAGAAAATAGGCAGTTTGATGACATTATTTGCTAATCACAGTATTGTTATTTTTTATTTTTTGGTAAAACCTGAAGAACTTAATTCCCGATAAATATTAGGGCGCATTTTAGGAGCAAAATTGACATTTCCCAGGCCGACGATGCTTCCTATTGGTTGATTTTTAGGCCTCGAGAGAGTGCCTATCAGAGTTGGGGGGCGTGGCTTGGGTGCAGATTCGCGGTGACCTGGCGCTCCACGATGAAACTTACTTTAGTTGTGCAACGCTGCAGGTTGTCCATTCAATTAACGGCTTTTAAGCGATTGCTGGCAGAAAAGCCCTTGGAAACGGACCATCAATTCTTTGAGGTAAACTCTTTTGATCACTGAATGTTACTAAACTCGAGGCAGGGCACACGTTTTTATTTCTTTTTAAATTTTAGCTTGAACAATTCGAATCTATTTAAAAAGAAAATTTATTATGGCTGTATTTTCTCAGGAAGTTTCTAGGAAATATATAAACCTTTCCAAAATGATTTGTTAATTCGTCAAATGTTTATGAGAATCTGGCACTTTTTCCACATTTGATCTTCTAGAAGAATTCTGATAGTATGATTATTACATAAATTATTATATCGACCTTAAAACGTATTAATTAGAATTTTCTCTATTTTATTATCCCTTTAACTAAAGATCCTAATTTCTTCATTAAGCAAGGCAAATGTATTTTCTGTAGAACAATTCAATGCTTTTTACATCACATTTAAATTGGCATTACTTCATAGTGAGTTTTATCCATAAAATTATTGAATAGTACTGCGTCACATTTTTGTTTTAAAAGGGAAAACTGAAAACAGCACTGTAAAATTATTATATTTATCCATATACCTATAAACGGACAAAAAAAGATTGGCTATAGATTTTTTTCAATACTAATTGATAATATGGTTTCCTATTTTCTATAAATGTATAATAGGATGTTTCAAAAGTATTATCACCCATACTTATGTTCACACCTCATCGTTCAAAACACTAACGTTTTGTTGTCAATATTGACTAATTTCCACTCGTCTTAAAATGTACAGAGAGACTGCAAATAAAAGTAGTGAATTTTAATCCATGCTCTGAAATAAAATTCATCACTTTTATTGTAAATTCCATAATGATAACACAAACAAAACTTTAAATTATTCTTCCAAGAACCAATTTATAATAATAAGTAATTGTGTCCCACTCATTTATCACTTTTCACACAAAAAAAATAACGCTCAACCCTTACATTATATCTATGGGTTGAGCATTTTTTTTTGTCAAAAGTGATAAATGAGTGGGACACAATTACTTATTATTATAAATTGTTTCTTTTATGTGCAAGGCGCTTGTGAAGATGACGGAGGGTTGTGAGTTCGAGATCGACGTGGAAAGCGTGGAGGCAGAAGCCGACAAGCTGATCGAGCGTGCGCAGGAAGATAACGACCGCAACCCGCGTGACGACGATGGGGACGCCCAGGCAGCCGAGCCAGAGCCGGAGCCCGGGCCGGAGCCTGAGCCTGGGCCGGGGCCTGGCCCGAGGGCCGGAGGCTTGAGCCTGGGCGACCAGCGTAAACTGAGCCGCACGCCCAAGTGTGCACGCTGCCGCAACCACGGCGTGGTGTCCTGCCTCAAGGGTCACAAGCGATTCTGTCGCTGGAGGGACTGCCAGTGCGCCAACTGCCTGCTGGTGGTGGAGAGGCAGCGTGTCATGGCCGCGCAGGTGGCGCTCCGCAGGCAGCAAGCAACGGAGGTAAGCAATAACCAACACGTCATGCTCTTCAATGAGATCTGTTTGCCAGGGGGAAAAAAAACTTGAAGCTTTCATTTTCCTCTTAAATTGATTATAATCACTTTAAATTCTTCCCTTTTTACTAATTGCTATTTTATTAGTAATACATGCGTAGAGGCGTCGGCATCGCAGCTGTGGGGTCCTGGGTTCAAATCCAGGTCGGTCCACCAGAGTTTGCAGAGTTTGCATGTTCTACCCGGGCCTGCGTGAGTTTCCTCTGGGTACTCCGGTTTCCTACCACATTCCAAAAACATCCATGGTAGGCTGATTGGACACTCTAAATTGCTCCTAAGTATGAGTGTGAACGTGAATGGTTGTTTCCTTGTGCCTTGCGATTGGCTGGCCATCACTTCAGGGTGTCACCCGCCTCTGGCCCAAAGTCAGCTGGAATAGGCTCGAGCACCCCCCGCGACCCTAATGAGGAGAAAGCAGTTCAGAAAATGACATGAGATGAGGAAATAAAATTCACATCGAAGATATGGATACATTTATATACTATATATGTATATAATGTCTTATTAAAATTACATATTGCTAAAATGTACACGTAGATACTCAAATTTAAATCATAATAAAGTTATCAATACATAAAGAAATACACCCGAGATCCTTGTGAGGACAACAACAGGAGATTTGATCACTTTTTTTATGTTAACCCATAATAAAGTCATAAATGAACCAAACTTCATGAATGTTTTTTTTTTGTGACAAAGAAGTATCGGTTCCAATCACTCGAGCAGAGAAAAATCAGAGTTGTAGAAATAACTGGAAACTCAAGAGAGCCATGACATTATGTTCTTCACAAGTGTATGTAAACGTTTGACCGCAACTGTACATGTTTAATCCAATTGTATTGAAATAATTTTTCACCCTGAACCCCACCCTCACCCTCAAGTCCAAGTATAGATTGAACTTCTAACAACGTCAATGGCAGCCGAGAGTTCAAGAAAATATCCCTTTCATTTTTACAGAGCGTATAGATTATAGATGTCCTTAGTGTCACACATTTTCACTTTTCCTTATTGTACTTTTACATTTAATGAGGATAATTATTATTTTGATGTCATAAAATGTGACCTGAACTGAAACAAATTTGTATTTTAATTTTATTTTTTAATGTAGGACAAAAAAGGATTATCGGGGAAACAAATTCCAGCTGAGAGGAGGACCATTTATCAGAGACATGTTCGCCCGTCAACTCTGCTGGCCAAAAGCATCCTTGAAGGTAAAACAACAAGAAAATAAAAATTAGTAATTATTTCAAAACCAGAGTTTATACAAAGAAGTATTTTTAATATTCTTCACATCTTTTTTCTCAGCACAAAAAGTGTCTTTAAACCCAAATTCAATTTTTTTTGCGAGAGAAAGACATTATCTGTAATATACGTATTCATATGGATTAACTCAAAGACTGCCATTGATAAAATGCTTCATTAACAAACTCTCGCCTTAGAAAAGTTCACTTCAAGTGTAACACAAATGTATAAATGATGCAAATTTATAGAAATATATATTGTCACAATACCAACAATTTGAACTTGATATTGAAATGACCCGCAAACCCAAAAATGTGAATGAAGAGAGAAAGGAATGTCACTAAATAATCAGAAAGTGACCTGAAATCAACTAGTATTGATGAACACTGTTCAGAAAGTAAACCCCAGAAAATCAGAAAATAAACTGGAAGTGATACAAAAATAACACATTGCCTGACTTGATGAAACACAGACATTAAATTTATTTAAACTGAAGGAATCTTGACCATACCAGACATCCAATCCCTTACTGGGAGTGGTGAAAAAACAAATGCATTCATACCTCCATGGTCAAAAGGAATCGGACAACCATCGTCATCAATGGCAGCCATAATTGATTCATAAATTCATTCATTTTCTGAACCACTTCTCATCAGAAACATGACCGGGGTGCTGAGGCTTATCCCAGCTAACTACAAGCACCAGGCAGGGCCACCTTGAATCAGTGGCCAGCCAATTGCAGGGCACAAGGAGACAGACATCCATTCTCGCTTACACTCATAAGTATAGGGGTAATTTGGAGCGTTTAACCCGCCTACCCTGCATGTTTTTTGGATATATGGGAGGAAACTGTAGTACCTAGCAAAGACCCACGTAAGCCCGGGGAGAACATGCAAAGTCCACACATTGAGTAACGACCTGGGATCGAACCTACGACCCCAGAACTGCGAGGCCAATGCGTTAGCGCCTTGGATGCCAAGCCGTCCCAATTAGCTAACAACATGAATTACAACAGAGAGGCCCTGTGGAGCGAGTGTTTAGCGGGTACTATGGTTTCCTCCCACATTCCAAAAAGATGTATGGTACCTCAGTTGATTGGCCACTCAAAATTTCTCCCGAGGTATGAGTGTGAGCGTGAATGGTTGTTTGTCTCCTTGTGCCCAATGATTGGCTGGCCACCGATTCCCGGTGTCCCCGGAGACAGCTGGAATTGGCTTCAGCATTCCCTGCGAACCTAATGAGGATAAAGCGGTTCAGAAAATGAGACAATAATTAAAACAATATCTTTGATTTTTATCACGGGAAGTACAAAAGAAAACATTTACCCTATGTTAAAACAATTCTGATGTTTGCTAATAAGAAACTATCATTACTTTTGCAATCGAATATTCAATATTGATACTTTTATAGATTTAAATAGTTTTCACATCAAATGTTCCAAGATTGAATAATTTAATTTGCGGTCAATTATTTAGTGGTTGGGTG